>NW_026000206.1:10833640-10863640 GCF_001458135.2 Marmota marmota marmota
CTCACACTGCTCCTCCCCCGCAGGGCCTGGGGCTCTGGCCTGTTTGCCCCAGATGCCTGTGAAGGCAGAACTGGCTGGCTTGCCAGGGGCAGCCCAGGAGCAGGACTCCATGGGCACTTTCTGAACCCACCAAGGTGTACTGCCCTTAGCCATCAGAGCTGCAAGAGGCCAGCCTATGCCCACCCGCCTCTCAGACCTTCTGGACTAGACTGGGTGGTCAGCTCCTCACCACAGGTCCAGGAGTCCTCTCTCATCTGGCCAAGCCCCTCCACAACCTCCCTGCTGGCCAGTGGCTGACTCCTGCCCCTACCTGGGCTGTGTAGGAGATAGGACATGCCCCTGGGGCCAAAGTGCGGAGAGCGCACTGGGGAACACACCCACGTGGCATCAGTTGTGGGCAGGAGCAGGGCCCTGCCTCCCAGCCCCTGTGCCCACACATCAGAAGCCACCCCCACCCCCACCATGTGCTATCTGTGCCTCAACTGAACTTTCACAGGCTTCTGGGGCAAACAGGCCAGAGCCCCAGGCCCTGTGGGGGAGGAACAGTGTGAGGGAGGGAGGGGGAGGGCTGGGGTGGGGGACGGGCTGCAGAGGGGCTTTCAACCCCATCCCTGCCCATAGGGGAGGGGCAGAAAAGTGGGGCTGCACTCTGCTCCTCCTGGCTCTCACCCCCTAGACTGTGTGTCTCAACCCTGCAATCCTGGCGCGGCTCAGGGGCTGACAGAGCCCATACAGTGCAGATGGACAGGAAGCAACTGACCCAAGCCCACAGTGGCAGGGGCAGTGGGCCTTAGGCTATGAAGGTCCTCTCTGCAGACAAAGGGCATGGAAAGGTCCCCAGAGGGCCCAGGTGAGCCCACCTCCCCACAGCACCTATCAGAGCTGTGCAACAACATCTTATGCACCCTTCTAGGGCCTGTAGGCAGCTGTGTCCCTGCTTTCTCTGGGTGTCAATGTCCCAAGAGCAGGAGGGATGAGGAGCCTGAACATCTCTTGGCCCAAACCTGCAGGGCCAGGCTGGAGTGGACGAAGGCCACCCAGTTAATAGCAACAGTAGCAACAAGCCCATGTCGTTATCATTGCTGTTATTATTTTGATTGACAGCAGCAACAGCAACTCTGACCATATTTCTCTGTCCATGGGGGGCCCTGGGCCACCCTATCCCACAACAGAGTTAGTAAACTACACAGAACGTCTTGTGATCCCCCTTCACAGGGGAAGAAACTCAGAAGTTTAATTGCCGGAAATCACACAACAGTATGACGGTGAGCCAGGCGTATCCTGGACCACTGGACCCCTTCTTGGAGACACACCATGGAGGCCCTCCAGATCCAGGTGGCCAGCATCCCCCCAGTGGCCCCAGCAGTCCTGGGAGGGGGTGACACTCTACTCCATGGCTTTGTGGGCCAACGCCAGGGCTTCAAATGCAAGCAATAGTTCCCAGGCCCACCACAGCCCAAAGCCACACATCCTCCACATTCCCTGGGGCAGCTTCAGGAGGGACCACAGGGCAGTACTTGGTGACAGAAAGCACTCAAGTAGAACTGGTTTCCAAGGGGAGAAGCGCAGCTACCTTCCTTCAGGTCTGCAAAGCAGACATGGGGCAGCACAGACGCACAGCAGAACACGCTCACCCCCAGAACCAGCTGGCCAAAGACTGTCCTGGTCCATGGCTCAGGACAATGCCCCCACAAGGAACCAGCGTGGGACTCACAGAAGGGCAGACACCCAGACCAGTGGGACAGCAAGGGCACCCAGGAATAAACCCTGCCGTCACCACCAAATGATTTCAACAAGGGTACCGTGCCCACCCAGAGGGGAAGGACTGTCTTTCATCCGATGGTGCTGGGGAAACTGGACGTCCATTGCAGAAGAGTGCCGTCGGACCCTTCCCCAACAGCATCCACAGAGGTAAACCTGAACTAACTGTAAGGACTAAGACTAACACTCTCAAGAGAAAACACAGGGCAGAGGCTTCATAACACTGGGTAGGTGATGATTCCCTGTTGATAGGAATGCACAGGCATTAAGAGAGGACACAAAAGCTGGACTTCCTGGGAATGTCAAATTTTCCTACATCATAAGACTATTGGTATTTGCCTCACATTACTGTAATGAAATACCTGAGGTGATTAATCTGTAGAGAAAAAGGTTTATTCTGTCTTCTGTTTTGAGGGTCCAATCCCAGCCCGGGAGGCCCCATTCTTTAGGCCTCCAGCAAAGATAGCCCTCCATGGCTCCAGCATGTGGTAGAACAAAGCACTCAAGTCACCACTCAGGGAGCAGAGTGACACTGAGAGGCTACCACCTCTTCAAGGGCACACCCCAGTGAGGAAGGACCTCCTACAAGACCCCATCTCCTAAAAGCCCCACCCCTAGTGGCATCACCCTGGGGACCCACCCTGGGACTTTTGGAGACATTCATCCACACTGAACCAACTGTCCAAAGAATAAGCAGGCAGCTCACAGAACGGAAGAAAAAGTTTGCAAAACACATGTCTGATCAGGGATTAATAACCAGGACACACACAGAACTTACAAAACCCAGCCATGAGAAAACAAGCAACTCAGTAACTCAATTAAAAAAGATGGGCAGAGAAGCTGAGTGAGCATTTCTCCAGTGGGCGCGGTGGCCACGTCTGAAAGCCAATGACTCAAGAGGATCGCAAGGTCACGGCCAGCATGGGGAACTTAGCAAGACCCCGCCTCAAAACACAGGGCTGGAGGTGAAGCTCTGAGCTTCTGAGCCTGCGCCAGGCCCTGGGTTCACTCCCCAGATGCCAAAGACACAACGGCACCCGAGAAGTCTCCAACCCAAGGAACCGTTGGCAGATACAGCTTCTCACCCAGGATGGCTAATCGATGTACGCTGGCCAGGACAGCATGGCTGGAGTCGCGTGCACTGTTGGGCAGGACATCAGTGGACAGTCCCTGTGGGAAAATCATGGCGGCTCTCAAATGATTCAAAATACAACTGTCATATGATCCAGCGACTGGACTTCTGGGTGTGTACACAAGGAAGCTGAAAGCGAGGTTTCCAAGAGGGTGTTCATGGCAGCACTGTTCACAACAGCCCTAAGGCACAAGCGGCACCACTGCCCGTGGACGGATGACCAGATGAGCAGAGCGTCACCCTTAGGTAGTGGGGGGTGACATCCAGCCTTCATGGGACACTCTACACATCCCAGGGGGATGCGTCTTGAGAACATCACCAAAGAGCAGATGTTGCCTGAGTCCACTCACGAGGCCCCCAGAGGATGGACAGCAGCTTGGTGGCCATCAGGGCTGGGTGAGGGGCACGCGGAGCTGGAGTTTAGTCAGGAGGGTTTCACTTTGGCGAGATGAATGGTTCTGGAGATGGCTGGAGGTGACAGCTCACTATGAATGTCCTTCACACCCTGAACAGGATGCACACAAAGTCCAGTGGTGACTTTCAAGCATATTTTACCACAATAAAAACAGTCAGAAAAATGGAAACAAAGGCACCTTCCGTCCGTTGCCCTTGAAGGGAAGCTTCCAGGAGGTGAGCGCCAACACAGACCCCTTCCACAGGCAGTCCCCCCCCCTCACCCGCACACGGGAGCTCGGAGAAACACTGGGAAAGCAGTTCAGGCCCCTGCCATGGGATGCCCCCAGGCACGTCAGGACAAACTGCATTCCAAAAAATGCAGAGAGGGATGCTGGTCACTCTGGCTCACTGGAGATGACCCAGGGACAGCCAGGAGCCTGGGAGGACGAAGGGGCTTCCAGCCAGGGAGAATTTCAACTCCTGGTGTGCAGGGCTCGGGTCATTGACAACGAAGACTGTGAAGCCTGCTAGGTCAGGGCCTGTGCCTGGCAGAACGAGGGTGAGGGACCAGTGGGAAGGGAGGACCACAGAGCCAGACACTGCAGAGGGACAGTCCGCAGGGGACACAGCACGGGCTGAGCTCCAGTGGGAAGGGAGGACCACAGAGCCAGACACTGCAGAGGGACCATCTGTGGGGGACCCAGCATGGGCTGGGGTGAGGGGCAAGGGTCCCAGGGGAGGGAGTGTGGCTTCAGGCTGGCTGAGGTTTGGGTACCTGGGGCTGGAGAGGTGGCACCTCAGACCCAGTACTGCGTTCCCAAGTCAATCCATGAGCACCAGATGGTTCAGCCCACAGCAGCAAAGCCACGTGGGGATCCTTTGCTCAGCTGGAAGGCTCCCCAGGGCTATAGCTAGGGAGAGAGCCTGAGACCAGGTCTGCGGGGAGAGGCGGGAGGGAAGCCTACGTACCACCCTCAAGGTCAAGGAGGCCAAGCTGACTCACAGAACCAAGGAGATCACAGAAAAGATATTAAAGTGTTTCAGGAATGTACATTCTCCCTGGGAGGTTGCAAGAACAAATTTGGGGGGCCATGGGGGGGCTTAAGGAGGAGGACATGGGCAAGGCCATGAAGGCCAAAGTGAGGACATGGAGCAGGAGCCATGGCCAGCGCTGCCCAAAACTGCCACAGAGAGCCCAGGGGTGCCAGCAGGTGCTGCCCAAGAGGGCTCAGGCACTGGCTTCCTGGAAGACAAGTGCTGGGGAGGAGGCCAGGCAGGGCGTATGGGACTGTGAAGGGGCAGGTGGCCACCTCAGCCCTTGGGACTGCCGCCCCTGGGAGGTACCCCTGGGGACAAGAGGAAGTCAGGGACACCTTGGTTTTATTTTCTCCCTAACAAAGCCTAAAAGCCTGAGCAGCCGAGGAGCACCAACCTCCCCACTCCAAGGTCGACGGTGAACAAAAAGGCCCACGACCCTCTGTTCTGCTCTGGGCTGCACAAACCACACGTGGCCAGGAGGAACCAGCGTCAGCCTCCGCACGAGCTCTGGCCACGTGGGGGCCACGCTGGCTGCACGATTGCTAAGTGGACAGTGAGCCAACCTACTTATAATTCCAAGTAAGCGAGTAAAAGTTGTCGGTTTTCCCTTAGTGCTCTGAGAATTGGAGGAACAAGAACCTCCAACAGAACGTTCTTCATGCAGTGTTAATCAATCAAACCCTACTGCCCTCAAGGAGGGTCAAGGACACAGAGCTTCCAGAGGGACTCTGGCAGTGCCTCTGGTGGCCGCCAGCCCCCAGATGCACCCTGGCCAACAGGGCTCCCGTCACTCCCCATTGGGCAGCCACGCCACCTGAGCTGCTGGGTCCCACCAGGAGCCAGAAGTACCTCCAGAACTGGGGATTTGGCTTTCCCTGTATGTATCTGCTGGCTTTCTGCCCTCCATGTCCACCTGCCCTGAGATGTCCCCTCTGACCACGAGGACGACCAGGTGCTCCGACTACCAGGAGGACTCCTCCACCGGGGCGTTCCCATCTGTGTGCAACACCCCCACACAGACACCCATCCTCCACCAGCACGGTGCTGCGGCTCAGAGGGAGCGGAGGGAGGTGAGGTCTCTGTCGGTGGTGCAGGTTCTGCTCCATCATTTGCATGCCATCCAGTGCTCTCTAGGTGACCTGTCAGTGTCAGCTCAGTGATCTTTCCCTCAAAGAGGAGAGGAGCGGGGAAAGGAGTCCTGCGGGAACTCGCCCGCAGACAGCAATGCCCAAAGTCCACTGAGGACAGGACCCTGGGGCGAGTGCAGATGGGAATGACCCAGAATCCCATGGTGGGCAGGCTGAGCCCTGTAGAGCACAGACAGCAAGAGGGAGCTTCTGTTCATAAAAAGAACCAGCACTTGTTGTAGAGACCTTTTGAAAATACCTAAAACTACACAAAGAATACCAAAAATCGCCTCTAACACAGAACCCAGAGTTAGCAACGACCGCTACTCAGATCATTTCCTATTAATCCCTTTTCTGCATTTTTTAAACAAAATGGGGATCATGTAGTGCATGTTTTCATGTCTTTTTTCACCTAATTTTCTGTCTGGTTTATTTGCCAGTCGGCCATTTCCAGTATTCGGCGATGTGGCCCTTGGACCACACAGCTCGCCCCTCCCTGTTGGGGATGAAGCATTTCCCATTGTGACAAGGACACATTCATGCATCTTCACCTGCATCACTGAGTCCTCAGGTGAGATCCCCACACAAGGGTGTCGAGTCCGTGGAGCTCGGAGGTCAGAGGACACTCACGGTGCCTCCTGGAGGCCTGGGTGCTCTTCGCCTGCCCCAGGACTGGGCAGCAGGTCACTGCGCCCCTCCCGCCCAGGATGCGGCTCACCTTCTTCACTAACGTGTGCACACAACCACACTCACAGTCTTAAGCAGCGATTCTTCAATTCACTGCCAGGAGAAGGCTATGGCCCTTTCCATGTCCCCTGTCTACATTTTAGTCCCTTCACTATTACATTTTGCCAAACTCGTGGTAAGTTTTCCTACAAACCAGAGAGTCCTGGTGGAGGAGCTCGCAGGCCACAGGCTCAAACCAGTGCCCCTCAGGCCATGTGCAGACACTCCAGGAAGGTGAGGTCACTCCTTGAGAAGGTCCTACCAGGTGAGAGGAGCAACAGGGATGTGTTGAATGCCACACAGACTCATAGGTGAACGGCCTTCACAACGCAGCACAGAAGCTTGCCGATGAATTGCTACCAGAGGAAAGATGGGAACTGATCTGAAGCAGAGACGGCCACATCGTACCCACACTGGGTGGCAGGCAATAGGCCCATCATAAGAAGGCCACCCCGCAGAGACAGAGTGCCCTGTTTGTCCCATAAAAGGAGTCACGCACACAGCTTACTGTTCAGTGTGGCTCCTCAAAACTCACTGGCACACAGGACGCATCTTTTCCCTTTTATCTTTGGTCAGAAGAAGGGCATTACTCAACCCTGAGAATCACTAAGATGTCATAAAAATTAGAACCCAGAGAATCTGGGCTTGTGCTCTTTGCTCTGGACAGAACAACTCTTGAGAAAACAGGAAGGACCCTGGTGTGTGAGGGTCCTTTTAATGCAAGGTCACTCTGGGAACAATGTAGACCTCTAATGTTCTGCTGGGTCCAAGTGCACTTTGGTACTATACCTTTGGGATCAAGGTGAGGTCCTCAGTGGCCATGAGGCTCTGTCGTGTACAGATCCTGATGGCCAGAGTAGACCGCAGCATTATACAGCAATGTACCACCACTCAGGCCTCCTTTGAAAAGTGGGCTCCTTAACGTCATGTACCAAATAGCCCTCTGGGTCCAAGACTGAGCCTCCACCAGAGCAGGACAATGGTCTGATCTTATCTTGCTTCTGATGTCCACACTGATGCCTGGCACAGGACAGAAGATCAGACGTACTCCAAACTGTTCAGAATGAAGTCTTCTCATCTTACTCTCCCAGCCATGGAGACAGAACCAACTTGGGCCTTCTGACTCCTTCAAGGCAGGCTAAGTAGTTCTGTTGCTTTCACAAAGAAAGCCTAGGGCTGGGGATGTGGTTCAAGTGGTAGCGCGCTCGCCTGGCATGCGTGCGGCCAGGGTTCGATCCTCAGCACCACATACAAAGATGTTGTGTCCGCCGAGAACTAATAAATAAATATTAAAAAAAAAAAAAAAAAAAGAAAGCCTAACTGGCCACCACTCCTGACCCTCCAGGCCACAGAGAAGGGCACCCTCCTCCCTGATCTGCTCTGCTGCAGGTCCTCAGCAGATCCCAGATGGGTCTTTGGAGCTCCCTGGATGGCTGGTGCCCAGGGTGCCAGAGGATGTACCTCTTCTGGGGTGACCAAGCCAAGACCTCTGGGGTTCACTGCAGCCATCAGCTGTGTCACAGCCACCCTGGGAAGGTGGACTTGCCATGATGCAAGGCTGGTATGTATTAGGACCCACAGGGCGGATTTTAGGACTGTGGAATGCAGGCAGGAATGCTCCCCGGCACCTGGGAAGTCCTCTGCTTTCCCTACCTCTCAGAAGCAGAAGGCATTACTATGGCTTTCTACCTAAAACACAGAGGGCTAAGACAGGCCTCGGTGGATAACCCACTCTTCTCTTTGGGGCATTTGCTGCTGAAGGATGAAATAAAGCACCATGTGGGAAAAGCCAGGTGGTTTGGAGACGGTCCCCCCGAGCAGCCAGCCCTCTCTCCTGGCCCACCTAGCCTGCCTCTCCCTGCACAGGGCCACTTGCTTGTCATGGGAGGAGAGACACCCCTTTACGTGCCAGAGCTGCCACCGATCTGATAGTGCCACTGCCGATCGATGGCTCCTCTTGGAGAAACGAAGGACTGCTTTCAAAGCTGTGTGTGTTTGTCACCTTCACAGTTTATTCCCATGGCCTAAAAGATCAATACGTCACCATTCCGAGGGCAGCACTTTGTGCAGGCCTGAGAGCAAGCAGCCCTCTCCGCATCACCATCACACCCCCAGGAAATTCTCCTCTGGCTGAATTTTTTTTTTTTTTTTTTTTTTTTTTTTTTTTTTTTGCAAATTTTGCATTTCAAATCACAGAAACAGACTAAAATTAGGTCAGCCATCATTTGTCCAATGCCATGATTGTACACGTGGATCACTGAGCCAGGATGTTACCAAGCTAGGAGCCTCTGAGCCACGAACAATTAGAAACAGCCGCCGTCCTCAAATCCCTGGCCTCCACCTATAACCAAGACAAACTTTGTCTGTTTCCCTCTTTTCCTTTTTTTCAATTTCAGAATGCTCAGTGCACCAGCGGGGCTGGGATGCATTTCACTCTTGACTGGGTACAGTGAGATTGCTAATCAGGATTACTTGATTCAGTCAACACTGATTTCAATAAAAAGACCAAAAAAATTATCATAAATATAGAGAAGGTGCGGGCGGCAGTGACAGGTGATCAAAATCTCATCCGCTTGGAATCAGCCTGATTCACGGATGCAGGAGAGGAGAGTCCGGATTCCGCCCCCAAGATCATTATCCGCCTCTCTGCAGCCACTTCTGAGCGCGCGCACACGTGGCACACACGCTCACGCACACGCACGTCTGGGCACCCGGGAGCCGCGCACTGGATCATGGGATTGCAGCCTCTGAAAAGGCTTTGGAGAGCGGCTGCTGCTAGGGGAGCCGGTAGGGCCCAGTGTGGGCGGAGCCAGTTCTGGACCCTGGACCGGCACCTCGGCCCAGCACCCGCACTGGCAGTGCCAGGGGCATCTCAGGCCGAAGGCAGCCTGCGCGCCAGGACAGCAGGCACCTTCACACACAAAAGGGTCTTGCGGCCCTTGGAAGCCACAGCGTCTCAATGGACCCCCAAGCTGGACTGGAGTCCTGCTCCAGCCCCCCAACAGCCTCGGCAGAAAGACACCAGGCTGGCTGGAGGCACAGCCACATCTTCCCTTTCATGCTGTACCAATCTCCATTTCCCCTGCCTGCCAGACCCTAAAGGGCTCTGCTGTGCCCAGTGTTGGGGCCAGGGTTAGGTAGGGGGCACTCCCTCCCACCTCCTCCAGGGGACACTTCCCCCACAGTGCCAACCACTGGGCCAAGGTGCACTTGCCCAGAGGCCAGTACCTGCCTCCCTGCTCCCTCCCCACCCCTCAGCCCCACTCTCTCTCAACTCCCTCTTTAGAGATTTCACCATTCCAAAGAACCCCAGAACGCAGACCAGGGCTCTTGGCACCCATGCCCCACCAGGACTGGGGTTGCCAGGTAGCAAATGAAATACAGGACACCCAGTTCAATGTGTGTTTCAGGTTAGCCACGACTCCTATCCTAAGGTTAGCATGAGGCAAATCTTGAAGGGAAAATATTATCTCACAGAGTGAGCTGCTGCTTCTATGAAATTCAGATTTAACTGGGCATTTGTATCCTGTTGGGTCCCTTCCCCTCTCCACTCCTTTCCCCCTGATCCAGCTGTGTCTGATGACAGAGCCCCCCCACCCTTTGAGACCCTGAGAGGCCTTTCCTGATTCCAGGCACAGATGTCACTTTCCCCTGGGCAGAGAGGCTCAGAGCAAGCACCCATTAGCATGTGCTGCAGGCCCTATGGTACTGAGGAGGTCCCAATCTTTGTGTTCCCTTGCTCCTCAGGGGCAAGTCTGTTCTGATGAGTCTGTCCCTCATACATAGTAGGTATTCAATAAATGCCAGCAGCTCTAAGTGAGGCCTCATGTAGCACACAGGGATTTCTAGGTGCTCCTTCCTGGATGGGTGCTCTTTCCACCTCCCTCCTGCTTCCCTGGCTCAGGCCATGCAAATGAGTTGCTCTGGGTAATTGTTTGACTGTGAGCTCATTTGCATACTATTAAGTGGCATGCTCAGCAGTAGGGCTGGGAGTTTCTAAGTTCACTCCCCCTCGTTCTTGGTCCCCCACACACTCCTCCTGCTCCAGCTGGAAGAGGGGACCCAGGAGACGATGAACAAAGAGAGCACTCCACGTAGGCCAAACAAGCCCTCCTGTGACTAAGGCACGATGTTCCTCTTCAGATCTGACCTATCCCACCAAGGTCCGATCTGAGATCAGCAGGACACACAGAAACAAGTCAGCCCTCAAAGAAGACCAAATTCATTCTCCATGCAAAGCTGGGCCCCTGGAATCTCCTAGAAGTTCCTGGAGTAGTCTGGAACACTCTGGAACCACAGTGTTCTGGATCATCTGGACCAGAGAGCTAGATCACATGGATGGTAAGCTCACCTTCAGAAGTTGATCCATCTTGATAAGCAACGGCTAAGGTTTTAGGTTAAGCATGTCCCAAATTTTGCATGGGACATACTCACCCTTACATGTTAACCATACGCTAACAGCCATAGCTGTCTGTCCTGACAACAGGGCCTTCTCGAGGTCACACCGGCTGCCAGTATGTGGACCAGTCATTGTGAGAACTGGCCTCACAACTCAGTGCCGAGCAGGGGACTCTGAGCAGCCCATGCATAAGACACAGAACTGATGGGCAGCAGGTAGAGATGCTTCCTGACCAGGGCCAGTAGTCCAGAACCCAGGGACAGACTATTCAAGGACACCCTTCCTAACCACAGCCCAGCAGGATAGCAGGCAGTGCATGGGTGCAGGCAAGTCGAGAAGCCAGCCTGACCCATTCCACATCCACAGGGAGGCACACCAAGGTCTGCCTGGCCCAGGGCCACACTCTGGCCTGTTGGCAGATGACCTCACAGAGCAAAGAGCAGAGTGTGGGCAGATGATGAGAGAGGCTGGGATGGCAAGATGGGCCACAGTCAGCAAAAGGCAGGTGCAGAGAAGCCGCTTCCCAGAAGGCACCACCCACAGCAGGCCTAAGCACCAGGGGCCCTCCTCCACCACTATTCCATCATGGGGGTTCCCGGAAGTTGCCCCCCCCAACTATACAGCTGGTGCCCAAGGCTGGCTAGACAAGGCAGCAGGTGCAGAGGGTTAGGGGACTGTGCAGCCCAGCAACATCCATTACAATTACTAGAATTATTAAATTACAGAATTATGTAGAATTCCATTTCTGGAATTATAGAAAACATCACAGATGGACTCTGGGACCCCTGAGAGTTTTAAAGACCCTCCCCCCATCCCAGGGCTCTCAGTCCTCTAGACTAGAGGCCAGGCTCAGAGAAGAAAAGGACTGGCCCAAGGTCTCCCACTTCTCCTGGACTAGCTAGGACATGTCCTCCACTTAGCCCATCCCCCTCCTGCCCCTGCACAGTCAGACATAATCCCAAGGGACACAGGAGGCAGGGTGGCATCTCTCTCTGGGGACAGTGTTGATGGTTGAGAGAGCGGAGCAAAGCAAGGGCCCACCAGAGCTCAGGTGGGATGGGCCTCTGGGAGGATGGGGCAGCCCAATAGGAGCAGGGCCAGCCTGTGCAGGGGACAGGCAGGGAAGCACTGCTGTAACTAAGTCCCCCAGGAGGCCAACTGCTTGGCAGAGACCATTCATAATTTCATGGACGGTTTTGCCCTTGGTTTCCTTTAGGTATTGGACTCCCTATAGTTCAATTTAATAGAATAAAACCGGGTCACACTCAGCATCCCATGAATGCAGCATCTAAGTGACTCAAACCAGGCACCTATGGGCTGCTCACAGGAGACATGAGGGTCACAGACTAAGAAGAGCTGAGGGAATCCCTTAAAACTGGAGAGGGCAGTCTGGGAGGACAGCACACCTCAAACACACAGCTCAGCTCCCCAGGGACAGGAGCCTGCAGCACCACTGGGATCAGACAGCTTGGCAGTGACCTCTGCGGGCAGCAGGGCCTTGTGCCCCGTAGGGACAGGTCTAGGGTTCTCGAGATGCAGAGAGGTTCTTGTTTTGAGTTAATAGTGGGCTGGTTTGGAAGGCAGCATCCAGCTAAAGGACAGAAGGGGGGCTTCAGAAGGCCCAGAAAGGGTCTCCCTGGGGACTCTGAGAAGCCCTGGGGACTCTTGAGGGAAGAGGTCAATAGATGATGGTAAGAAAAATGAGAAGTGAAGCTTCTTCCTATTTCCCAGCCCCACTGACACCTCAGCCCTGCAGGCCCAGTCCCCTGCCACCTGCTAGGGTGTGGACGCCCAGCTGTCCATCCACACACACTCACTCAGCAGCTACACCTGGACCACACAAGTGTCCCTCAGGTCTGGTCTGGCCTACTACTGGGGTCTTTGAAGGAAAATAAGCATCTCTACCTGCCCCTAGGCCCGCCTGGCATCCATGGACACTTCTAGGGACTCCAGGTCACAGCTGGGGTCCATGAAGGCCCCCTTTCTGCCCTCCATGCCCACCTGCAGGTCAGGCCATCTGGGGACTATCACCCTGAAACCAAGGAGCTGCCTGAGGAAGTGAAGGTCCTTTCCAGTCCCTCTTCTACGAGGACATTGCTGAACAGGACGACCCTTGGGGAAAGCCAGGTACACCCCTGCTGCACCCTCTGCTAATGCTTTACCTCCCCCAGGTGAAGCATGGTAAGACCCCGCCTCCTCCCAAGAAACTGGGTTTCCCTGTAAGCACAGGGGTACTTTTATAAACTACACTAAAATACTTCAAAATGACCCACGCTATTTTCTGTATGTTTAATCATGTCACACCACAATCACCCGAGGTACACAGAGACAGACCCTCAGGAACACTGGCAAGGGCCCCTCTCCTGCTCACTGGGGAGTTCTTGGCCCACAAGTGCCTCAAGGTGCCGCCCTGTGTGGGTTGTGTCAGTGACCCCTGCAGGGATCTGAAATGAAAACCAGCAATTCTCAACACTCCTGGAGAAGAAAGAAGACACTCCACACTCTGGGAGGCCAGCGGGGCAGGAGCAGGCAGGGCCTCCTTGTCAGGTGCCTTCCAAGGGAAGGGCCGGAGGCCTTGCGCATCCTGGAACTGTGTTCCAAGCAGTTACGACCACTGAGTCAAAGGGGGTGTTATTCAGTGCCCTGTGGTTCAGCACATCAGGCTGCGAAGCAGAAGGGAGGAAACTTGGGGAACCCATGGCCAGCCTTCTGGACCCCATCAGACTGTCGGAAGATGAAGAGGTAGGCTTATGGAAGTGCTGCTGAGCATCTATCTCGTGACCCAGCCAGCTCCATCCTTTCCTTGAACTTCTGACCTGTCCAACCCAGGAGTGCTCCTTGCATCTTTCTTCTTTACAGGAAACACCAATGCCACCGTATGGTACAAAGTCCCAGGAGAAACTTCAAATTCATTACGTCTCAGAAACAAACCACCCAAGCCAACCAGAGGCAAGCTCTGGCACTGGCTGGTTCTCCACGGCCCACCAGGAGGAGAGGAGAGGAAAGCCAGTTCCAAGCTGGCCTCGTAGGTAGGGATGTCCCCATCACAGTGGTGGCCTGCTGTCTGCCATCCCTCTCTGCTTTCCACCCAGCTCCCCAGTCGAGAGTCCTGGCTCCCACCCAAGTGCCCAACACACAGCAAGGACAAGTGGCCACCTGAAACGACACAGGGAGGTAAGTCCACATGGCAGCCCCAGACTTCACAGGAACTCAGACCAACCTAGGGCCACACGGAGAGCTCCCGCGGCCAGCAGCAAGGCGGGACTGCTCCTAGCGGCACTCTCCCGTGCATGTTTTGCGTAAAGACGTGTTCTGTGTTCTGTGTTCTTTTGATTGTTTGTCCAGCCAAACTTGGTGAGGAAGCAGCTTCGGAGGCAGCGGGTTGGGCCTCCCCACCATGGTGCTGTGTTCCCTGTGATGTGTCCCTGAGGTTATGAGTCTGCCCCTCTGGACTGTCCAGTCATAGAGCTTGGTGGCATTGAAACTCTTCCAGCACTTCTCACAGAAGGAGTTAGCATTCCCACGTGGACTTGTCACACCCAGGAGGAGCATACTATGACCGAAGTACTTTACAGGCCAAGAAAATGGTGCCCAAGTCCCAACCGCCTGGATGAGCAGCATTTCTCAACACGGTCTTCTAAAAACCCACGGAGTTCCACCAAGCCCAGGGGCCTCTGTGGCCCCCTAGCCTGTGTCCCTTCTAGACAGGAGTATGTTCAGTGGCTCCCACATTGACCAGAACATCCTCAGCCTCTTTTCCAAGCTCACAGCTCTGAGGACCCCCTGGCCTGACCAGAGCCCACCCATGAGCAGACCCCTCCAGGCACACCTGTGGCTTCGTGTGTACAGACCATCCTCACGCCACAGAGACACCACGTCATTCTGCACAGGGTAACACCATGCCACACCTCCTGAGAGCCTTCACGCATCTTCTCTCTGGGCCCCCATCCTGGGGGACATCAGCATGAACCCCCCCCCCCCGGTCTATTCAAGGAAGCAAGAGGGGAGGGCTCACCTGACCTTGCCAGAAGCCCAGGCTCAGAGGCCGGGCCTCATGCTGCACAGCTCCCTGGTATCCTGGGGCTCCTTCAGCTGGGGTCGTCAGCACCCAGCACAGGCCCTGGCATGGAGAGGTGAGCAAATGAAGGGCCCCAACAGCCTGGGTTCAAATCCCAACTTCACCCCTTTCCAGCTGAGTGATCTTAGACAAGCTTCTTAACATCCCCAAATGTGAGAGAATTATAGTAAATACAGAATCTGGGCCGTCGGGGCATGCCTGGTAAGGAGCCTGTTTAGTGAGCATTCCTAAGTGAGCTGGCTTTGTGGCTGTTAGCGTGCAACATGATGGGCTGCCAATGGTGGGCTTCCACCCAGGCCCCCACCACACCCCGTGGGAAGTGGGGGATAGCAGACAAAGGAGGGATGGCCTCACCTTGACCTAGCACCCTGGAGGTTCTCCCATGAAGGCTACCTCCCCATCTGAGGTGGCCCAAGGGCTGGAGTTGCTACGTCTGGGAGTGCAGACGCGGAACGAGCCAATCACCCCAGGAACTCCCAGCCCTGGCTGCCTCAGGCCAATACCGGCCTCCCTGCAGGGTGTGTACAACCAGACGGGCCCCAGCAACCCGGGTGCCTGACTGCTCAGGCAAGGAGTGGGTCCCCTCCATACAGGGGGACCTTGCGGGTAAGACCCCCTCTAAGAACTTCTGAAGTCTCAGGTACGAGTAGAAAAGGAGAGTGCCTGTTCCTCATGGGAACTTGGCCCTAAAGTGCAATAAACATTGACATTTTAAATTGGGACAGTAAAGATCCTACTTCAACAGGTAGCCAGAGATACACCACATCAAACAGCCTGCCACAGGCACCAAATTCAAGGAACAAGAAAACCCATGGCAGGAACTTCACTTCAGCAGGCCGTGAGAGGCCAGGCCAGGGGTGCTCTGGGCCTCAGCCAGGAGCGTAAGGCTTCAAAGCATAAGGACATGACAGGGACAACACTCACTTCTGTTCTGCCTCAGTTTCCACAAAAAGGGCACACTGACTGAGTGCCCAGAGAAGATGGCCCAGCTGCTCTTCCTCAGGCCTTCTCTGGGCCACAGGAAACCCATCGCCCAAGAACAGCACCAAGATGCAACATGGGGGCTAGGCCCTGGGCTGGGCTGGGAGAGGTCTCTGTCCACGGCCTCAGAGCCCTGGGTTGGGCAGGGTTCGCAGTGGGATAGTGTCCTTCCATGCATTTCCAGTGATGATGGCCTTTTGAGAGAGCAGCTAGAGGGAAGTGAGGAAGGAGAGGAGGAGGAGGAGCGGGGCTCTGTCCAGAGGGCCTGCAGGTCAGGGGGAGGCAGATATAGACTCCTCCAGGGAGGCTGTGCAGGAATCAGGCTGGACTGCCCTTCCAGAAAGATCCTGGGCACGAGTGTGCCAGCTGCATTGAAGGGGGCCAGGACCCATGGAGGGACCGGTCAGGGACTCTGCAGAAACCATGAGGACAGTGGGCAGAGAACATATACTCAGTGGGTCATTCTGAGCGGGTACGAGTGGACCCAACAGCCAAGCAGGCTGCAGAACGAGCTGGCCAGGCAGAGGTCCTGGGTCCTGGCTGTGGCCTGGGGAGGGAGGCCATGAATAAAAAGCTGAGGTCCAAGATCTAGACAGCAGGGTCCCGCCAGTGTCCCTGCAGCCAGGAGAGAAGCCCCTGGGCCCCAGGGACCTCCCTGCCGTTCAAGGCACAAGTGCCTTGTGGGGTCCCTGCACGTCCTCCCACTGTGCCTGTCCCACCTGTGGTCTTTCTTCTGCTACGGCTTTTGTGAAGATAAAGATGAAATTTGAATTTTTGGGGAAACCTGTCTTGCAGATTTTTAATGACTTGAGAATACTCCCCCACAGGCAGGCACCATGTCAGGGTGGCTCAGGACTCTCGTGGCCCTATAGATCTCCTTCCCCAGACAGCAACCCAAGATGCACTGGCAAAAACATGTCCCCTAAAAATCACAAAAGCAAATGGGGGAAATGGCTTGCAGTAGGTAAATGCCAAACCAAACAGAAGCAAACTGAGCTGCTCTGTGTTCTTCCCAGCAGTGCTCTGCGCCTGCCCGGCAGAGCGTCCCCCATGTTGCAGGGACAGCTACGGACGGCTGCAGACAGGGGGGGCACAACAAGGCTCTGAGGTGCTGGGCAGACTGGGGAAACTGAGGCTGGCCCCATGCCCCAGGGAACCTCTAGAGATGGCCTCTGTGCTCTTTAAGGATGTAAAAATAGCGAGTATTTCTTCTAAACAGTGCATGCCTGTTTGCAAATCTGGTGACTACTTTGAAGGTATCGTTGACAAGATCTTCTTTTTAAAGAAATCAATAGAACAACTGATTCTAAAAGACCGGAACAGTCCCTCCTCCCACACAATCTAAACCCAGTGAAGAATTTCTCGTGCAGAACGCCACACACAGGCACGTCGCAGGGTTTTCCCTTGGTGCCAGCTTGCGGTTGGTAGACACTAGTTCAGGGGCCTCCGAGTAAGAGGCATCCTAATTTAAGGTATTTACATATGTATTGGTTTCTAATGGGCCTCTTCCTCTAGATTCCAAAAGAAGGGCTGCAGAAGAGGCAGATTTCTGTCCTCCACCCTGCACTGCTTTGCCTGCGTGATGGGAAGTGACTGGACAACTCCACAGCTGCTCAAAAAGCCAACAATTTCTTCCACACAAACAAGGCCAGTCAGCGCGGGAAGCTGCCAGGCGGCTCTTCACCACGGCCATGCCTGACCTGGCCTTCCCGGTTGAGGGGATTCCGGCGGCTCTCCACAGAAAAATAAACAGCAAATACTTACAGGGGACAGCCTTGTAGAACTGATTCCTTAATCAACAGTTAAAGAAGCAAATTGGATTTACCCTATCACCAAAAAAAAAAAAAAAAAAATTAATTCCAGATTGTAGTTATTGTCTTAAGTACAAGAAGGTTGTCTTATAGGCTTGGCTGGATAATTTCATTTTAAAAGTATCTCTAAAATTTGACATCCCTTGGGATTTGTGGTTTTCTCCATCATTATATAACTGTAAACTTCTGGATGTTAGAGATTGGATAATTTCTTTCAGCTGGACCTGGCCTGCAGCGGGCTGGGATGCTGAGGATGCACACTAACGGGTTGCCAGGAGTTGCCAGTCGGGCCTGGGAGCATGACAGATGCCCAGCAGGCACGTTAGAAGTTTTGGTGTGCGAGACTTTTCTTATTTATTTTCCTTCATATGCTTTTTTGAATCTCTGCTACTAATTATGAAGGGATTGTTAGAGATTCTTTTTACAAGCTGCATCTACACAAGCCAGAGAAAACAAAACAGAGACCAAGATCCCGTCTCTTGCAGGCGGTAGGGTTTGCTCCTGATGCACAGTTCTGCCATGCTGAGCTCTTTGGAACCATATGTTCTTGCAACGTTATGCAGAGGAGCTGGCCTTCGAGCACATGACAGTCATATGCTGGCCTCACCCTGCACAGCCCCAGCCGAAACCGTAAAACGCTCGGTAAAACCAGCAGTACTCGGTGCTGCGCGTGTCTCCGTGGGTGAAATATCTCCCCAGACTTTCCCGCCCCGTGTGTGATTTCTGAGTTGATTAACATTTCATCTCTAGTGTTATGTTATTATAACCTTTATGTTTTAATCCATTTTTTACACTGTGGGAAAAGAAAAATATCACTATTCTAGTAATCAAGTTATTCCTGTAAAATCCTAAATAAAATGAGAATTTTATTAAAGATATTTATCTTATACAACAAGAATAAAATCAATTTGCACTGCTGGTACAGCATCCAGTTACAATAACATTAAAATATATTGTTTATTTGTGGGTGGGGCCATTTCTCTTTCCAGATTGGTCAATGAGAGCACCATGGTGCCCCTCTTTCAGAATATCGGCTTGGCGGCTGGACGTGGAGGAGAGCATTTTTATTGTTAATCAATGCCAATCAATTCTGAGCCTTGATGTTAAATAGGGATCAATACCGCTGGGCTGCAGATGAGATCTGATTTCAATTGGTGAGTGAACCTGCAGAAGTTTTTAATCACAAGGTAAATCAAGACCTGGAACATAAGTCAGATGAATTAATATCGGTGGTGTAGGACCTCTCTTGCCACTGATCCAGCACAAGGAAATTTCTGTCATATTTCATTATCACTCTTCGGGCTGCTGAAGGCAGCGTTTGGGGAGCATTTTCTTAGTGGAGGCTGGAGCGCCCCTCACACCACACGGTGAATCCTGGCTGCAACTACAGCCAGCTGGTCCACCGAGTATAGTTATACGTATGCCCCATGAATCTCATTTTATGCGATTAAGATCCATAAAAATTCAATAGCTTTTCTTCTGCAATTCACATTTTACCTGGTGAAATATCATAAGAATTTCATTATCTTTGCAGCTGTTGCCTAGGATCAAGCAAAGGTTATTATCCTCTTCGAAAACACTATAGAATATGTACGAAAATGTCAGGAGAACTGGGCATTTAAAGCTTGATTTTTTAAAAGAAAAACAGTGTCTGAAGTTTAGAATAAACTGCACTTGACATTTATGTACCATGATGCATTTCTTGGTAAACTGATTTTGCAAGGAAATTCTTTGAATTCGACTCTGTGACCAGATTGTAAAAGGAAAAGGAAAGATGGGAGGGGAGGGGAGAGCCAGAGGACGGGAGGACAAGGCAAGAAAGCAAAGGGGGTGGCGTGGCAACCCTAAACCCAAGCTCTCCTCCCTCCATCGGCCCACGTAGGATTTCCTAACCTTTCAGATAACCATCCTGGGAAGACAACCCCGGAGAACCCTAAAACGATTGCCATGGTCTAATCCTATGGATCATTCAGGCCCATTTAAAGCATTTGAAGAAAAATGGCCAGTGCAGAGAAGGTGATTGATCAGAAAGCTCTGTAAATCACGCAGGTTCGGGACAGTCCTCCGGCCTCCACCGCTCGGTTCCATCCACGATGATAAATTAGCATTAGATAGAACCTAATGAGTTTACTAAACATTTGGGATTTGTGCTAATAAACTGGCTGGCTGTGAACTAGCGGAAGCGACGAGCAATCCCGGGGCTCTCTCTTATCTCTGTAACATGACAGTTAAGCCACGCTTCCAATCTGCGATCAATTCATCATCCGACACCATTGTACATTCTTCACAAAAAGATAATTACTGCTTCCCTGGATCAGAACACTCATATTTCCTTGGAATTGCAGGTCTTGATAGCAGGTACTGTCACTGCTGCCTTCGAGCCCCACTATACAGCTCTATTTATGATCATTATTTTCGCCTAAACAAGCCTTTTTCCTCAACTTGATAACGAAACCTGCTATGATGAGAAGGGAACAGTTAAGACATTGTTTCCTCTGCGGAGTCTTTTACGTTTAGTGGAGGCCGCTGGCAAATATTTTATTCAGGGCATTAGTAAAAGTTTCCACTCGTTAGAACATATCGCTACCATTTCCTTAAAAAAAAAAAAATCCTGTTCCCGGCTCTGATTTGTGAAAAACAGGGAATAAGAGTAAAGCCAGTAACGTCACAAGGAATAAATCAAAACGTGATTAAAAAGACCGTAGCAGTTTTAAAATCGCATGCCCTTGGCTTCCCTGCCTCTCGTTCCTGGGTCCCCCTCCTCGCCTTACAGGAGGGATCTGCACTGCTGCATGGTCAACTCTGTTTGACCCCCTGCACACGCAATAAATTACCACAACACACAACTCCGAAACAATGTAAATTAGTTACTGCTTCAGTCTAATAAATGGGAACAAATGTGTTTGGGGCTGGAAAGGGGTTCTGGACGCTCTAATTGCAGGGAATGATTATAATGGGGTCTTAGGAAACAGGAGCAGGAGTCACCTGTCGTGACAAACACCCGGCCCAGAAAACATGCTTCCAACAGCAGGACTTGCAGCCGCCAAATCACAATTTCCCTTAAAGTTAAATCGACTTCTGTGCTTGCTCAATTCACAAGCACACATGAAAGAGGTACCTTTAAGACTACCTATGTGTCATGATATTCTGAGCCAAAACGAGTATGTTTTCATCTTAAAGCTTTTTCTGGCCTTGTCACTGGTAAGCTATGCCCAGGAGAGGCCAGACCTGCATCCAGGACGAGAACCCTGGAGACCCAGGGAAGGGGAAAGGAACGGTCATCAGGCAGGAGTGAGAGAGGGTAGGATCTGTTTCTGAGCCTCACAAGGGCACAGCTCTGGCTGGGGACCCTCGCAGGGTATGAACTTGCATAACTCATTATTTGTTCAAAGTAATGATCTTTGGGGAAAGGGCTGTTATATTTAGAACTCGCTTGTCAAATTTAATAAATGACAGTGACTGCCGTTTCCCCCCCAAAAGCACTTTCCCAGGTCCTTGCACCTCTCCCTGGGGCCTCTGCTGGCTGGGGACCCACGGCAGCCCACGTCCCAGTAACTGATGGCTGCTGCCCAGTGGCCGGATCAGGCCACTGACCTCGGATGGTGGGGACCAGCAGCTCATCCAATCCAATCCCCCACTTGCTGGCCGACCCCATCTTCCTCATGTCAGAGGGCTTATCGCTTCACTGAGAACGTGGAAGTGGACAGGGGAGCTCCCCTTGGCAGAATGTCCAATAACCAAATATCAAGGAAGAGAGGCCATGGGGCCACCCATCCCAGCACACTGATCTGATTTACAAACCTTTCCTAATGTGAAACAAATGCTGTGGGTGCGAACTCACACTTAACCGTAAAAACCCTTGCATTACTCTGCCTCGTATTAAATACCACATATAACTCTCAGCAGGTTTTATGTTGTGTTTTACTGTCAGCAATGGCTAAGGCTGGCCTAACATTTTGTTTGGCAATTAGGAAAATTTGTAGTTTAATTTATTAAAGCAAAAAAGCCAACAACTACACTGAATGCTGAATTCATCCTGTTTTTATGCCATGGTGCAGCATTTTTGCCTTCCCGAAAATTTAATCATTCTCCTTTTATGGCCTGTGCTATTTAAATATTCTGAAATAGTATTATTTAGGAAATAACCCCAATAGTAAGTGAAATTGAGTTGTACCACTTAAATAAGTTCACAGCGAAAAGTTAAGACACTTTGATCTTTTTGCAAAGGAGCTGCTTAAATGCAACAGAGGGCAGGCGAGAGGTGTGCACTTCCAAGAGCCCCAAGAACCCCACAGACAGCTTCCTACATGAGAAGCTGCCCCGGTCAGGAACGAAGGCGTTCGTGACAAAATGCCAAGACACCAAGAGACAGGAAAGATCTTGCCAGAAATCTTGGGAAAGGAAAACAAAACAAAACCCTGAAAGTCAAAAAAGTAGGAGGCCACAAAAGACACAGAGGAGACTTCAATGCGCACTGCTCAGTGACAGAGCCCGTCTGCAAAGTCCTTCACATAGGATGCCAACCACTGTCACCAGTAAAGAGACGTGGTTGACAGGGGCTCTGGAAGGGGTGGATGGATGCACAGGTGGGGAACTGAGGATCTAGGGCAGGGCTCTGTGTGTGACGCTGTGACAGTTGAGTCACATCACCGGGCCTCTATCAAAGCCCACAGGAAGAACAAGGCCCAGAGTGAGCTCTCATGTAACCATGGACTTTAGTTACTGGTAATGTATCAATATGGCTCAGTGGTAACTAATATCCCACACCAACAAAAGATGTTCATGCTAGGGGGACTGAAGGTGGAGAGGAGGGTGGATAAGAGAACTCTGTACCTTCTGCTCATTTTTCTGCCAACCTAAAACTGCTCTTGAAAATAAAGTCTATGAATTGGTCTTAAATGATTTTAAAAGCAAACATTTCTAACCCACATCCGATGCAGAGGACAACACTGCCAAGCGGGGACAATCTGCTTCTGTGTGGCCCCAAGTCCCTGTCCCCCTCCACATCACCTAGTCCTTCCTCTACAGGTAGGGCACATGGTTATGGACAAGGGCAACTTGGAGAAGATGCCTGCCTGAATCCACCAGCATTTAGATTCATGTCAGGCACATTCCCTGGCACCAAAGGTCTTTGAGAACTTAGAAAATAATCAAGGAGCAGCCCGTCCTCAAACAGGGCTGGCAACTGTCATCCTTGACCCCAATATCAAAACACCAAATTGGCTTTCCTGAATGTTTCTTAAAACAAAAGGGGCACCCTCTCCATTGGGCTATAAAGACCCTTCCCCTAATAACAGAATTTGGGGAAAGTGACCTTCCATGTAAGTCCTGTCCCCTGCCCAGGGTTGGGGTGATAGGCTTGGAGAAGATACACTGCCCACTCATGCCCACAACCCAACCCAGGGCTCATGCTGCACGTCACCTGTTTATCTGCAGCCCCATAACAGCCAGATCAGCAGGTCCATACAACTTTCCATTTGGGTTAAAACCTCTAGCAAAGGTGACACGGTGAAGCCTTGTAGAAACTCTTCTGGAGGCCTTACTTAAGACAGCAGGCCTCCAGAGTCAAGGCTGGTCCTCCCCTTACAAACTCACCATCACAAGGCAAATGCTTCGAGGGCCTTATCATTGCCAAAGTTTTGTTCATTTGTGTTGCTTTAACATGGCGCCCTGCCCCCAGTGCTTTCTACTGAGAGAGAGGGACCGGCAGCTACAGGCAGTGGGCGGGAGCGGGGCGGGAGTAGGGGCGGAGGCTGGGGTGCGGCTGGGGCTGCCTGTCTGGGCAAAGGCTGCCTCCTCCCAGATGTGCAGCAGCTCCCTGGCCTTCCAGCAGAGACACGCTGGAGCCGACTCCTTCCGTTGGTGGGGCCTGGGCTCTGTGTCCTGCAACAACACCACATGAGCCCCTTCCTTTCCGCACATGGTAAACTCATTTCCTAGTGAATTACCGGGAAGGCGCAAAGTGTGGCCCCTCTGTACACAGAGGACGCAGTCCATCCATGGGGCACTGCAGCCCGCATGGACTGAGTATTTTCTGGCCAAGCAATGATCAGTAAAGGTGTTGCAGAGGGACAACATTTGCTTTGTTTTTAGAGGACAGGGGACAAAAGTGATTCAAAAACAACTAAAACCAGAGTTTCCCTAGGCCCCGACACATGTAGCATTCTTCATCAAAATGTTGACGAATTTACAACACTTACTAGTTTGACAGATATGACTGGCTGTTTCCTGCGTAAATTGTTTCAAAAACAGTTTTCTCGAGCTTCTACATTTAATGAATGCTAGCTACCCCAAAGACTAAAAAACTTACAATACAAAAAAGTCCTTAACCCATAAAATTCCTGTTTATTTTTCTAAATGATAACCATATTTTTATTTTAAAGCATTAATAATGCCAGCATGATGTCTCATTATACAGAGTTTTAACCACAAACATTTCTGAGAGATTTGCTACTAAGATAAACAAACAAGAGGAGCGTGTGTTCTGTTGGCGGCAGGAGGGTTTTAGTCTTTGAATGAGAGCTCCAGAGCTTTGCCAAGCACAGGTTAAGCTCCTTGAGTTTTCACTTCCTGTACCCCTACTTGTCAATCACTTCCTGTCTGCAAGGACAACTTCCATCATTAGAGCTTGGAATCTCTCCCTCCTCCAACGTGCCTCCCACTGCCACTGTGAGTTTGAATCCTGATAAATTATTCACCATCTTTGAAAAGCAACCGAAAATTACAGCATCAACTTGAGCCACCTCTATCCAGCAAAGATCCCCCTCCTCCTGTGTGTCTCCTAAACGCCTCCACGAGGCCAGCTCCTCCAGCTTCCTCCGTCGTCATGAGAAGGCCTCTGGCCAGCCCCAATTATCTCCTGGTGCACAGAGCGTAATTACTCGCTTCCTGTAAGCATGCGTAGCAGAACTCCCGTTTGGATGGCTTTCCGTAAGGTAATCCAATGCATCCATGCCATCCTAACACAATTACAGGCACTGGCTCTATCTCCACTCTCCACCTGATAAGGCTGCCGCAGAGGCGCGGGATGGTCTGCGTCAACTCCCCTCCTGGACTATAGCTTCTGACAGCCCTGCCTCCAGCCCCTCCCTCCACCCCTGCATGCTCCTAGTGGCCGCCTGCTGCTGCCGGCCCTGTGCAGGCAGCACCACAGAGCTTTCCCCTTGCAGGAGCCAAGCCGGGGAAGAGTGCTGCGGAAGTCATTGTGGGCCTGTGGCTTGTTTTCAAACCTGGCCCTGGACTGGTCTGGCCGTGGAGCCCCTACCAGGCCAGGCAGCCATGAATCTGCAGAGGCCCCCTCAGTGTAGGCCAGGGATGCAGGCCCGGGCCTAGTTGTGGCCCTGACCCTTGGCTCGCCCCAGCGCACAGGGCAGTGTGGCGTGCGTGAGGCACACATCTCGGGGTTATGGGCAGGAGCAGACGCACAAAGTGGGCACTGTTCGTGGTGCCTCCCTATTTAAATGAAAGCATGTCGTTGTGACTCAATAAAACTGCTCTTCCTTTTCTGTTTATTTTCAGAAGTTTATGAAAAAAAAAATGTCTGAAGGATGAATGAGCGCAGTGAACTTTTTGCCTCTCTGCACTGGTGTGCCAGGGAATGAAACGGCCATTCACACCTGAGCCCGGCGGAGCCAAGTGGGGCCTGCGCCAGCCAGAATCGGATTCTTTGTAGCCACGTCCATTCATCCAAAGTGTGCTTCAATATTGCCAAATTTCTAGCCAACATTTTCCCTTCTCTGAAGTCCCCGTGTATTAAAACAGACCCAGAACCAAAGAATGTCTCGAACGCACAACCAGGGCCAAGGGAGGACTTGAGGATCCCAAGGCCTATTTGGTGATAATTATATTCACATCTTTAAGAAAACTGAGAAGGAAAAATTAACACCAAACTATACTGTTTTCATTGCATTATGCAGATGAAACGACAACTTGTCATTTAAGAAGTTAATAAACAGTCTCCGTTTTGCAGGTTGTCCAAATGCTACTGAATAGAAAACCTTGGATCCCTAAATGATGTGTAATTAAAATTATTTTTAAAATCCTCCTTGACAGGCCGAGGCTTAGCCAAAATGTAAATGACATTAAAGAAGACAATGAATTTAATTTTATTTAATGTCCCTTTTTGCAGATCCTCATTTACATAGCATTTTTAACAAAAGCGTTGACCTTATAAATGCTGGCATTTGTACAGCTTCGGCGGAGTTGGATTTAATCACGCTCGTGCAAAGCCATGAGGGAGGAAGCTTTAAGTTCTCTGCTTGGAGATGGAGTAGGAATAAAAACATTGGGACTGGTCAAATGTTTATCCTCCCCGCTTCTGAAAACAACCTGACAAGAAGATGTAAAGGGCGAGGGAATAACCCGGTGCTGTTTGTAAGGCTTGGTAATAATCATACATAATCGTTTGGAAATATAGCTAATAAAAAATATAATGAGTGTTCAGCAAAATCGGCATTAGGCCCAAATTACATGATATTAATACTTGAACAGGTGCAGAAAGGCGCTTTAAATGAGGTAAATGAATAAAATGTCCCAGAGCACAACTGTGTGTGCTGACAAAAAGTCAATCCCATGAATAATTCAGCGAGCGGGACTGCCAGCAAAGGTCGGCTCTCTTTGACCTTTGTGACAGGAAGTGAAAGGAAACACTGTTGACTAAAAAAAAAAAGAGAGAGAGAGAGAGAGACAGAGACAGAGAGAGAGAAAGAAAAAAGAGAGAAAAAGAAAACCTCCAATCGGTCTTGGGCTACCATTCTGCAACCACTTTAAAGGTGTAAACTTAAAACGCACAAATGAATCAAAGTAAGGCTTTGGAGGGCTGGGCGGGGGGAGCAGAGAGTTAGACCGCTGGTAGTTAGGGCCTCTACCAAAGACAATGTGAAATCGCAGACAATGAAAGGTTAAGCAAATAATATTTTTCTACATCCCAACGTCAATTATGTATAAAAATCTGAGGTCAGCTGCAAAGTATTTTCAGAACCCATGGGGTTGAAATTCTGTAACAGCTGTTAAATATGACAAAACTTCGCACCACCACCACCACCCCCTCCAAAAAAGAAAAAGTAAAGCTATTCCAAACTCTGTATGAAGGAAAATGGGATAAACAGATGTCTGGCTTCCACACAGGAAAGCAGGGCAGACTTGGAATGATGAGTCTCCCAAACTCCATAGACGAATGCCAGATTCACTGGGGAGGGGGCACTGCTTGCTGCAGAGATGCCAGCGAGCAGGGTGCCAGAGACGGTGCCATCTGGAACCGCCCCGCCAAGCCTGCTCCCCACGCTGCATGCGGCCCACCGTGTGGGCCAGCCGTGTGGGCAGCCACATTGCCCTGCTCCTGCGCCCCCCAGTCGGCTGCAACAGTTGGACCCTGCCCTCCCGCCCCCCCAGGCCAAGCAAGGAAGGGGAGGGTAAAGAGGATAAGCCTTCCTGGGCATTTCCAGAGCTCCTAAGGAAACAGACTGGGATGGCACAGGCGAATGATGTGGGCCCTAGTGTGGTTTTGGTTTAGCAGCTACGCCGACATCCTGTAATCATTTGCAGCCCTTGGAATGTACGGGTGAAACAGGAGAGATTTATCTGCTCATAGCTGGGATATGTGGACAATGGGTGTTCCTAATGAAGACCATCTGCTTTTGTGTTTTCCCAGAAAACATTATTCCATGAGGAAAATGATACTCCCACCCTTTCCAGCAATACCATAAAAATCCATGCGTGTATATGTGCATGTGTATACTTACATGCATACACAGGCACACATGTGGGTGAATGCGCGAGGCCATGCATGGGTACAAGCATGCCCTCTCCTTCCTGCAGCGGGCTCTCTGCAGGTCAACACAATCCACATGGACACTGGTTCCTGAGTCATCTCTTTACGGACTGCACCTCTTCCTTTACAATGCCATGTTTCTCCTCTGCTCCATAAGTTGCTATATTATTTTAAATACACTGTAGTATAATTATATCCATGGAGCTATAAAAATCGTTTCTCTAGCTGTGTTTTACGCGGAAGAAAACAGTTAACATAAGCAAAACCTTCACAATAAATGAAAAGGGCTTTGGAATGGGAAACATCCTCTCTGTTTCCCCCTTCTTTACTCTGAAGGGTCTTCCATGCCATTTATAAGTATTTAATGCTCCTGGAAGATAACTAGACTAAATTGTGTAATTAATTGATTTAAGGAATGAGGGTCTATAGAATGTGATCACCCTGCCAGAGCAGGGAGCGCACATCTCTGTCCTCATAACACAGAAAAGCAGTCTCCACACGCAAAAGAGGCTTGGAGTGGGTTGGAACAAATGTGGGGCCATTGATCTCAATTCAGGTTGGAATTATTGGTTTATATCCTCAGGACAAATATGCCTTATCTGGTCAGGACCTGCTAAATGTATCCAAAGGCCACAAGGAGCCAGCGAAGCGCATTGTATATAATTCTTTTTTAAGCCAACTAACCAAGTGACGACACGGCTGGTGGAGACCTGTAATCTGACTCACCAATCTGATGGGACATTTTATTCTGCAATACTCAAGAGGAAACACAGGCTAGAAACTCAACATAAGCAACTAATTTTCAGAGGCAACACACGCCCCACAGAAATGATTGTCATTATGAAATCGAAACGCATCTCAGTTGTGAAAGACCACATCCCTCCAAAGAGATTCCCCTCCTATAGGTGTTTTTCTTTCTCTGATTAACACAACTTGCCCTAGTGAACACTAAATTCATTTTTTCTCCTAGAAATATGCCTTAAGCTGGAGACAGTGCCAATACCACAATCATTTCACAGAGGTTTCAGCAAGCAGCAAAATGCTAATAGTATTTTGTCATTGTAAATGACAGCTCTCTTAAGAATGTTAAAAATGTACACTGTATTTGTCATTACATAAAACTATTCTTACCTTAAAAATCCCTAACATGGAAGGTGATTAAAAATCCTATAAAATTGTCATATCTTTGAATTTAGAAGCAGAGCAGATTTTCCATCAATAATTAAGACCTCCAAAGCATTTATGCCAAACATAAATGGAGCTTCAATCCTCCTTATTCAAATAAACATGGTAAACCCATTAACCAAATGTTTTTACATTTTCCCCTCCTCTCATGCTTCTAGAATATCAAATGATCACACACTTCTCTTAGGCTATAGAGGTATGAGTAACCTCAGCACATACTCTAATTAACCAGATATAAGAGAGCATTCCCTCAGACACGAAGAATAAATTTTGCATATCTGGAAGAGACACTTCCCATCATGTGATAAAAACTGAGTTCGGAGAGTTACTCAGTATCAATCAGTCAACAAATGATTGAATGTTGCATAAATCCAAAATGATTTTGGAGGGAAAACATAGCATCCAAAATGTGAGTCGAATCAACATGGCCACTTCATTATTACAGCATGCTAAAAGTCTCATGACGTAAAAACAAATCATCTTTTCAAATTTATAAATCCCACTCAGAAGATGAAACACTTTCACAATCCTGCAAAGCTAACATGTGCTGCCTTTCCAAGCATCTTCTACTCAGACAAGACTCCCACAGCTACTCAAACCCGTTAGCCAATCCAAAAAATAAAATCAGTTCAGTCACAAGACAACCACCTAAGGCTGTATGATTTCCATAGCCACAACACTGACGACAAATGTAATTATATTGATTTTAGTAGTTTGAGTTCTATAAAGTGTTGAACTTGTTCTCAACTGCCTGAGTGACGGCCACAACTGGTCAACCCTATTTGATTACTAATAAGAGAGCTGTCCCTTCTGTCAGATACCCAACACTCTCCACTAAGCAAACCGGGATTTCAGCTAGTTAAACATTAGCATTGCTCTCCACTGGTGCCACATATTTCTTTAGGCTTAACTCATGGAGTTTTCCGGGCTTAATTTTTCAGACACTGGACAGCAAAGTTCATGATCAAAAGATAACTTTGTAATGAAAACTGCTGAAATTCAACCCCTCTTCAAAACAGTCTAAAACTCTACTTCACAAAACTGGTGTCATATGTACACGTCCAACATTTATTCGATTTGGGTACCAATTTCAAAATCTGCAGTCAATCACACACCGGGCCTTGGCTGCTCCCCATCGTTGGGAAGAAAGAAATCTCTCCTCCTCAGAGCGATCTGGGTGAGTGTGGAGGGGAGGGTGGTGGTGTTTTTGTTGTTTCAACCAAAGCAATGCCAAAGCACATTAGCACTATTAGGACTAATGATTGGTATCTTAAAATGATGCCACGTTACCCAAGGAACATGATAAATAGCAAGACGAGGAGCAGCAAATGTAAAGAATGCATACAGCTAATCTAGTTATGGAAATTAATGTTGGAAAATGTAACCAGCATGTGTAATTAGTTTCAATTATAACAACTTTGGTTTGTTAGTTACATATTTGCTACTTGACATAAAACGACAGCCACAATTGGAAAAAAATTAGGAGACATTTTGCAACTAATTGAGAGCAGATTAAATTCATTCTACCACTGGGCGACAATTACAAGAGCAACACCACCCAAGTTTCAACTTCAACTACCATCCGAGATAAAAATAA
>NW_026000206.1:10865933-10869491 GCF_001458135.2 Marmota marmota marmota
AGCCGCCGCACGTGGTCGAGCGGTGCTGGGCGTAGCCGGCGCCCTGCAGGAGGGCCCGAGCCCCGGGCGTCCCAGCCTGCGCGGCCACGTGCTCCTCGCCGGTTGATATTTGGAAAGAAACTGCTAATGGCCAATCTGGTGTTTATTTTGAAACTGCTAACAATGATTTTTCTCGGGTAAAAAGGCAGTGTCTGCGCGCACGCTCGGGTGGGTTTTGAGCAGAGGCTGCGCCAGATGGTGCAAAGCCCTAGGTGCGCTCACGGCGGCGCCCAGCCCGGCTCCGCCGCCGGAACCCTACCCGGCCGCCCGCGCCGCCACCCGCCCGGGCTTCCACCCACCGCCTCCCAGAGAGAAAAGGCCACTGAAGGAGGGGAGGAGGAGGGAGCTACAAGTTCCGGCAGAAAATTCCACGAAAGGGTTTGGGTTGCCCTCTCTCTGTTCCCTCCCTCCCTCCCCCTGGAAATTATCTGTAAATTACTTCCAACCTCTTCCCGCACTCGGACACTCTCCTCGCTACCAAGCGGACAAAGCCCCTTCTGGAGGTCGCCCAGGGCGACCCTCCTGGGAAGAGGGTGATGCCGGAGCCCCACTCCCCCAGACTCGAGTCGGACCCGCCCGGGACCAAAGAAGTGATGGGTGTCACCGCAGGCCGCCTGGGGCTGCAGGGCGCAGTAGCCTCGGTGGGCACCAGCACTTCTGTGAGAATGGCTTGTCCTCCGATGGATCCCTGTATTTATATTTGATTTATTTTTTATTTTGTAGCACAAACAGAAATCCATAAACTGTCGGTTCAGCGCCATTGACTCTTTGATCAGTTACTGGGCTATTTCTTTCCTCCCCCCCATCCCCGTCAGTGAGAGGAGATTAAATGCCTTTATTTTCTGCACTGTTTATACTGCAAAGGTACAAGGCTAAATGAACAATAAAAATGTACTCTAAATGAAGCCTCTCCTCCTCTATGCGACAGCAGAGAAACTTAGCACTGCCTACAGAAACCTTCTAATTAGACTACAGCGATTTCCGAAAACATTCAGCCCTAAATACAAAGGAAATAAAAGCAGCATGCCAAACAGCAGCCGAGTTCCAGGGGCTTCTCTGAATCCAGTGAAATAATCACCGAAGGGCACACCAAGCGTCTTTGTCAGAAAGCTAGGGTTTACCTGTCAGATCTGTTTTACTCTAAGAGAAAACCATACTGCTTTACTACTGCAGACATTAAAATCCTACACCCTAGCTGCCTAGGTAAAGACAAACTTTTAAGGGGGAAAAATGCACAAACTAGTTGCATTAAAAGGGAGGGAGGCGTGTGTCAGACTGCAGGAAGCACCAAGGAGCTCAGTTCTACTTGGCTCACAATTCTTAAAGTTAGCATCAGAAATGAAGAAACCACTTTCACTTCTAAGCATGAAACCCAGCTTGCAAGTATATTTTAATCTTTGCCTAGTGAATTTAATTTATGCATTAGACCTGCCTCCGCAACACTCTATTTTAAGAAAATGGGGGGGAAATATCTTTAAAACAAAACAACATGCCACCCAGCACAAAACCAGCAGCCAGAGACTGCACAATGTCAAAAAGCAATGAAGCGCTTTTCTGCACTTAATCACATTACTGATAGCCAATAGTTATCATCGGAAAAGTTGACCAAGACAGGTTAAATAATTTAATAAGGAACTGCTTGTAATTATGTTATTTACAAGGTATGACAGAGGGTGGGAGAGGGAGCAGAGCAGTGGATGGGTTTGAGTGACCCCTGGAGCTCGGAGTTTGAATTATGGAGATGGGGGGCTGAGAGGTGAAGATGGGCTAGAGGAGAACAAGGTGACTTTTCACCCCAACACATTTAACTTTTAAATCCAAATAAAGGTCTCGTGTTACTAGACCATCACACTGGAAAAGAGAAAAAAAAAATGAACTAATCAAGCCCAACTTGATAGGCTTTGGAAAGGAGTTAGTTGCCTTTGTTAGAAGGGGAAAAAAAATCAATGAAATGATTCCAAGCAGAGACAGAAACATTTAAAAATAAACAAGGGGGGAGATCCTGAATTTTTTCTGTCAAATATTAATTACCATAATAAATTAAGACAGCATTTGATTCCAATCGCAAGCCATTTAATAAAGCATATATGTCCTGTTCTAATGACAACATAAACTATTTCACCAATCGCTTCATTTATTCCAATAAATATGGAATTCTCATTAGCTTGTCAGGGAAGCTAAATGAAAAACAAATGCAGGAGATCCACTTGTCAGTCTTCTCTCTCTGAACCCCAGGATAACCCCAGCTCAGCAAGGAAACCAAGTGCAGAGGCATAAACTTTCTCACCTGTTTGGTCATTGAATCTATGAGGCGAACATACAGATCCTGCTCTGTTCTGACTCCTGCAAAAAACAGAGACAAATTCTCAACAGGATTTTAGTGCTGCACCTCGGGGAAGGACAGCCAGGCCACAGGAAGTTGGTGCCTCAGGACTGCTGCTCCTGATGCAGCAAAACTTAAGCAATCCCTTCAAGAGGGAGAAAGAGAACTCTAATCACATTCTAAATAAAGAATTTTTTTTCCCTTTTCTTAATTTAGAGCCTTAGGACTCCTAGGGTTTGCATTTGAAGGGGCAAGAAATTTGCCTAGTGGAGAACAGGCCTACTTGTCCCATCGGTGGGCCCATGTGGTCATTTATTTTTAGAAAAAAGAAAGCACCCAATGGCTACTCAGAGTCTGAACTCTGTCGAATGCCTCTGGATGATTTTTTAAAGCCGTGCGCAGGAAGTAAGTTATGGTCGGTCTATGTAGCTGCCCTATCCCAATAATTAACATTAATTTGCAAAATTGAAAAAAGTCACTTAAAAGTGATGTTCTGCTGGAGCCCATATCGATCCCCTTTTTACTTTCTACTTCAAGCCCCACCGGTTAATCATGTGAAGTGCCATCGACTTATCGATCGTTTATGTTTTGTTTTCCTTCTATGCCATGAGAAGACTTCGTGTTTACATCCATGTCATTTTAATCTCAAAATCTTTATGTCCTGTAACCATCGCGGGAAGGGAGATCCAGCGCGCAGGGGCGGAGAGGGCGGGAAGCAGGCAGCGGGTACTCACCGTTACTGTATAGTAGCTGGAGCTTATAGTGGATACCGTTGTTGGTTTTCTCGTTGTTTGGCTCCTAAAAGCAATGATAAACAATTGCATTTAGTGTGGTGGTGTCAGGCGCCGCCACCGCGCTAGGTCCCCCTCCACGACCAAGGCCCCTCGGCCTCACACATGGCGGGCAGGATTCCTCGCTCGGAGCAGTGCCGTGATGTCACTTTCCTGCTGGAAGCCCTGCGTTCTCCTCGCCCCGAGTGAGTCCGAGGGCGCAGAGAAGTTGCCCGGCCCTCAGTGGGGCCCGGGCGGCTACACGTGGCGCCAGCGGCGGGGTCGCCGGGCGGAGCGGTCCCACCGCCGAGGGGGCACTCCGGGCCGCGCGCGGGCACAGCCTGCCTCCCACTTCTACAAGAGAGGGAGGGTGTGAGCCTATGCGTGCACTCTTCTCTTCTCCACAAAGCCACAAAGCGGTTCTTC
>NW_026000206.1:10875052-10879393 GCF_001458135.2 Marmota marmota marmota
CGGCGAGCCGCTCCAGGCCCGCTGCCAACGCGATTTGCACCGGGTGGCCCTCGCGCTGCCGCCGCCGCCGCCTCCTCGGAGGGTGGGAAGTATTCCTTTTGTGCGGATTTACGGGGAGAGGCTTCAATGAGCCCCCTCACATTTGCATTTAAATAGCGGCATCAAGCGCTTCGCGTGCCACACACCAGCGGGCTCCCAGATGTCAAGCCGGAGTCAGTCAGATGGCCAGTGCCCAGCTGTCCTCCCCACGTCGTGCCGGAGCAGGCAGTGACCTTAAAGAGACAGCGCCTGCCGCCCCTGGCGCCCGGCTCCCGGGGTGATGTGCGAGACCCAGGGCGCGAAACTGAGGCAAGGCGTGAGCCGTTAACCCCTAGAACCACCCGAAGCCTAGCGGAGCTGTCCGACATCCCAGGACCTGAACCCAGGCCCACCTGGCCTCCCTGCCCAGCCACTCAGCCGCCGACTGCGCCTGCACCCTCCGCCCCTGCCCACCCGCCAAGGGAAGGCTGTGGGCGCGCGCCGAGGGCATTTCCCACAACACTTCTTCCAGTGCAAGTCCTGGAGAGAGGGAGCCGACCCAACCACCCCCTCCCAGAAACTTCGGCCAAGTTGGGGGTCCCAGGACCCTCCTAGGAGTCGGGTCTGGCTCAGAGTCCAGGGCACTCTGTGAACGCCCCTTCTTGCTTGCCAAGTGCAGGGCGACCGCCAACCTCCCAGCCATCTTTCCAAAGAGTAATAAACTTCATTTCCGGCGTTGAGAAGCCTCAGCCGGAGATTCCTAGAAGCGGAGTCCCCTGGAGTATCAGAGCGTGCGCGGGTTTAGCAGGGCGCGGCGCCCTCAGAGAGCCCACGGCCATGGGCCCAATCTGCCTGGCCATGTCGCATGGAGCCTTCGGGCAAGTGAGAGAGTCAATGCGCCGAAGGCCGGAGGTTTGTGCCCCCGAAGTCAGTCCTGAGTTCCAGCAGCGGCCCGCCCCCTTGTCCTCCGAACCAGGAGTCAAGCTCAGAAGGTGCGGGCGCTGGGCCTCACTTCTGCCCTACCCACCCCAAGCCTGGGGGGCGGGCACCCGGAACAGATACTGACTGGGAAAGTAACCTGAAAAAGTAGAGCAGACTAACTCTGGCCTTGAGGGAAGGTGATTTGAGGGGCAGGGAGAGACACACCTAGAAAATTCCGTGAGCTGCAGAACAGGAAGGAACCCATACACACTGGCAAACCCGTTCCCCAAGGGTAGGTGAGGTGGCCCCTGAGTGCTCCCCGGGCTCTACTTTGCGCAACGGGATCACGCTCGTCCGTGGGCCAGGAAAGACAGCAAGCAAGGGCTCAGTACATGGGCCACCCCAACCTGTTAAGCTGAGCACAAAGGGGAACTGGCCCAGGTTCTGGTGGGTTTTCAGGGCTCAGAGAACCGCATCTCTTCTCTCTCTTCGGAGAAACCGATGCCACGGGCCCTCAGGAGGCACTTGGTGACAGAGCCCAAACCAGGCCATGCGCCCTGCCTGCCCTCGAAGGCAAACAACTGGGCATGTTGTTCTTGGCATGTGGAACGCACAAAACATCCCTTCTTTCAGCGCTAGAAGGTCGGAAGCCTGGTAGAGTTCACCAATAAAAGGCGAAAACTGAAGGGTCGCAGATTCCTGTTATCTGCACTGTTCCCTCCCCCAATATTTACTCTGTACAGTGGAGGTTTCTGAAGCCGGACCCCTGAGTACCCAAGAAAGCTCAATCCTCCAAGTGAGAACGTGCAGGCGCCTCCTGCCAAGGCGGCCAAGTCTGACAAACAGCGCCTCCTGGGGTGGGAGAGTGGAGCGCCGCCAGGAAGCAGAGAACCAAGCAGAGTCTCCCACCCACTCCAGGGCAGGTGGCTGCTCGAGCTCCTGCCTGACCCCAGCACTGGGTCCAGGCTCCTACGGGCCGGGCACACCGAGGCCTCACTGAACCCATAACCCCAGGGCCGGGTAGACACTGCCACGCGACGCCTAGTCCTAATTGCTGTTCATGTGAGCCTGCAAGAATCAGGTCCAGGCGAGTACCAGGCTCCAGGCCAGGCCGCAAGCCCCATGCACACAACATAGCAGGAACCTCTGATCCAAGTGCCTGGCCCCTGCGGACAGGACAGTGGGCTCGCTTGACCGTCTTCTTGGGAAATCCAGAGCTCTCCAAGTGGGACCCAAAATGCCCGGGAGCTCCTGGGCTCCCGCAGCATTTGAAAACAGAAGGAAAACGATTATTGTCTCCTTGTCCTTACTTTTCTCTGGTTTCCTTGGTCACATTGGCTGACCCCAGTGCTCTGAGTCAGCCCTAGGTACTCTTCAGCTAGAGAATCCCAACTCAAGCACTCGGAGCTTGGGCTTCTCCCAAAGCACCTTGAAACCTTAAAGGTCGCCTCTTAAAAAAAAAAATTGCTCAGGAGGAGCAACCAAGCTGGGAAAGACAGCTGGTGCGTGGCGGGGTCCCTCCGACCCCAAAAGATACTGCGGTTTACCAGCGAGCTGGGATTTCCCGAGATACATTCAGTGGCGCCCCAAGGCTGTCGGGCAGGATGCGCCAGAGCCGGCGCCTGGGACGCGGATTCCGCGCCGCCGGCCCCCACCAGTTTACAAAGCAAACTTTCCCCAGAGAAGTTTCTAGATCGAATGGAGTGCAAAGTGCGCCAATCAACACTTAAACACACCCAAACTGTACAAACACGGATCGATCAGATAATTTCAAATATTATAATTGGCTTTAATTAAACACACTTCGTTCTAATTAACTCTGAAATTTTAGCATGCTTTGGGACACTGGTGTCTGATTTGATATTGTCAGTCCAGATGTCCTAATAAAATTCAATCCTCCACTCAAGACTTCAATATTCACTAAGAACAAAATGCAAATTAAATGTAAAACCCAAAGTATCGCCAAAGGTATAATCAAGAAAGGTGTCTCAAAACTTCTCACTTTTTATTACGCAGTAGTTAAAAAATGCAGATTACATCCTAACAAGACCTCTCCAGCATACCATAAATCTTAACTCTTTCCTGGACGGGGAAAGAGTGCCATGCTACTGCCTCTAAGGGCAGGGAGGGGGAGAGCAGAGCTCAGGACAGATAACCTCTGGAAGCCAAAGACCCGCAAAAGTTTGTCAATAAAATCACACTTCGAAATATCAGTTTGCCAGCAAAGGTAAATGAATTGGGGTAGTAGAGAGTCTCAGGGTTGGGGGAACCCAGAAGGAAGGCCAGGGCCACACTTCAGTAACAACTTTCCCCCACTCCTTGGCTGCACCTTAGTCTTTGTTAAGGGTTACCCTTGTACACCAGTCCCTGTGCGCAAAAGTGGGGCGGTGAGTACCTCCTGCCTACATCAGTCGGCCACGTAGCCGACTCAGCTGCGGGGGCTGTGAGGACGAGGTCCGGAGGGAAGAGAGAGCCCACCTCCCCTGGACAGAAATGTGTCAAGCCTTCCTTCCTTCCCGCCAGCACAAACCCCTTCGCCTACAGTTGCAGGCTTCTAAGTGAGTGGAGCCCGCCGAACCGGTCGCGTGACGCACAGCGGCAGGACGGCCCCTCCCGGAAAGCCTGGCACAGGCCGCACAGGGGTAGTAAGCCTTTGGCGACACGTTCAACTGCGTTGATACTTTACCAACTCCGAGGGTCTGCTAAATTTACAGACTAGAATGAGTCCGGTTAAAAGGAAGCTATTCCCACATTAAACATGTGTATGTTTTCCATACTAATGGAGTCACTTAAAGCTGTTGCTAATTTAACTTTTTTAAAAGGCCACACTGTGCGAATTTGCATTTTCTTTAGGATATTGAAATGAAGAGAAAACTGCTGGGCGGCGAGGCTGCCCAGGGCATAGCTAGGGGCCATGCAGAAATAAAAACAGATAAAGAAAAGAAGAAAGAAAGAAACCGGCTTCTCTTCTAGACTATTAATAAGCAATTTGTCCCGCTGAAATTTACATTGCAAAGCCGAGCGCCAAGGCAGTCGCGGCGGCAGGGCCTGCGTTGTCCCCGGCCCAGCCCCCGGCGCGGGGGCGGGGGCGGCCTCCAGCAGTCGGGGTCGCAGTCTGGGCGATCTCCTGGTGGCTTTGAACTTGGTATCCTTGCAGCCAATCCGCCGACCCTCGCCCACACACGAACGTCTGTACGCCAGTGCCCCGCCGGGGGCCGCGTGCCGAGAAAGTGGTGACTGGGGTTGCTCCAGCGCCCCCCGCAGGGACCTCAGCTGGGCGACCTCCCCCGGGAATTCCTCGACTCCTGGTGACCCCCGAACTCAAGGACCCCCATCCGCTCCAAAGGACAGCCCGGGCCTTAAACTAAAAATGACAGTAAGCGTGATTTTTTCCTGCTTCTC
>NW_026000206.1:10881114-10885383 GCF_001458135.2 Marmota marmota marmota
CCGCAGCTGCGCCTAGCGCTCGCCACCTGGGGGAGAGGCCGCCAGCTCACCACTCTCCCTGCAGACCGCACGGGACCCCTCCTCGGGGAGGCCCCTTTGCAAGGGCCCAAGCCCCGCTCCTTCCTCCGGGACCCGAGGGTTTCAGTAATTAACCCTCGTCAGCTCTAGAACGCGGTACTGAGGCTGGATATGGAATATGGAAATCTCTGCACCTGGCTTTGGAAATGGATCACAACCCCCACCCCAACCCACTCCCACTCCCGCGCGCCCGCGCCGGCTTGAAGCCGTCGGTGTTAGATACGCGTACACTCCTGTGGACGGGATATGAATGGGGGTTGATTCCCCGCCCCCGCGCTCTTTTAGGTGAGAAGACAGCTTCCTAGACTCTAGTACTGATACAGTGAGACTCTATGGGTCCCATGGCGGTGATAATGAATGGGGAGAGGCAATCCTAGACCCCGGAAAAGAGGATCCAGATTCTCCCATAAAGCCACTGGGAAAGAATCCTCGCGCACTCTAAGGCAGTTCTGCGTCTGGGGTTGGAGGCTGACGGTGTTCCAGCTGCCCTCCGGGGGCCAGGCAACCTTCACCGCTCCACTCCCCACCTCCATCGCTGGGCAAAGACAGCAGCGGAACCTTTGCCTTGAACATCTGCAGCGGCTGCTGTCTGTAAGAAAAGCGGAAGGCGGGCGGGCGCAGGGACATCTCTTCCCTGGCTTGGAAGGAGCTGGTAACTGAGGACCCTGGCTCAGGCCCTGGGCCCCATCCCATGGCTACTGCCATTTTTCTAAATAGCCTTTTGCAGAGAATCTGAGAGTATCTTCTACTAATTCTTATCCATCTGCTTCTTCCAAACCTAAATGTGATTCAGATACCTAAACAAAGACCACTTTCCTGCGGTCAAGGTTTGTCTCTGAAAACAACCCGCTTGTGTGTCCAAGTGGGAACTCATGCTGCTCCCTGCCGGCCTGCAGATTTGTTTTCTACTCTTTATATCAACCTTTTATAGTGAAAGTTGAATGTGCTGAATCATGAAATCATACTGGAAGGAAAAGTTATTTTGGGCCATTTATTTAGTAAAAAGCACTCTAGAGAATGCAGCCCAGAAATGTACTATATTATGATAGCTTAATGTAAGAAGAGAACTAAATAAGGAATACTTCCCCTTTGTCATCTTCACTTGGGAATCATTTTTAACATGAGCCAGCATGAAACCATTTAGGCAATATACAATATTTTAAGACATAAAATTACCCATATTTTTAATAGCATCTAACATGTATTGAATGTTATGTGCTAGACACCCAAGACAGGCGCACACTCAGAAAATACAAGGGACATGGACTCACCACACTTGTAGGAAGCTGGGACCTCTAAGGCCATTGTCAGAATGTGATGACCATGTGATTCAGCCACATAAGGCTTCAGAAACCAAGGGAGGGGAAGGGGCATTATTGTGGTGTCTCCAAACCCCTTTCTATACACAGGTCCTTGTGACTCACCTTCACTTCTCATTTGACCAGTTGATGTGGAATTGCCAGGATGAGGCTCAACCCCTGTCCTAAGTTGAAGTCTCATTCCTTCTCCAACCATCAACATGTCACCAGGCTGTCCTCGGCTCAGTCTTTCCTGCCCCCTACCTATAAGACTGAGGTCACTGCAGTCTCCTCCAAACTCACCCAGCCCCCTGCTCTGCCCCATCTCTCTTCTGAGCCCTCTGGTCTTACTTTCAGTGGGTTCTCAAGGAATGTTGTTTGTAGGAATGAGGGATGACAGAGAACAATTGGCCGTGTCAGCAATGATTTCTGATTTCAAGTCTGGAGAGGAATGACATTTAGCCACATATATGCATGACACTAACATGTTCATGGCAGGAGACCATGAACTCACCTGCCTACACACTTTGCAACACAGAGGTTTCTGTTAAGTTACAAATAACCACTCCCAGGGCATTCCTTCCTCAGCAAAATGGATACAGCAAGTGTTGCCCCTCCTCCTCTCCTGGGCATTCCTTTGTGGGACTCAGGCTTCACAAGCTACCGTTGTGAGCAAGGCCTGCCCGCATGGAGCTCGCAGTTCAGTATGAGTCCAGGACACAGGATAGTGGAATGACACAGCTTCAGCGATGACATCCGCATTGGGAAGGGCTTGGAGAGCTCTGGCAGGGTAAGCCCAGTCCTCTCAGGCATGTAAAGATCAGTGCTTCATCTGCCATCGTCCACATGCACATGCTTGGTCACTGACCACTGTACCGAGGAATGCATGCTCTCAAACATCAATATTCAAATTTGTGTCAATATTTACTTTTATCTCTTTTTCAATAAGAAGCATAGTGTTCTGTGGCCATTGCTAAATAGCAAATATGTGAAGTAGGAAACTAAGTGGCACCCTCATACCCAGCGATAGCACACCCTAGACCAAGAGCCCAGAGGGCCGCCATGGAGAGGCAGAGGTGAAGGGCTCCTGATTCAGAACTGTGCCACATGGCTTTCAGCTGCAGGCACTGGAATTCATTTGTGGTATGTGCAGGCACGGGGTGTCTCTCCTTGGGTTGAGTTGCTAACAAGCAACTCACCGTGGATGTTTCCCCTGGGAGTGGAGCTCCTGGAGGTGAGCACCCGTCTCTTCCCTCCTTCGGGCTTATTCAGATCTTAGCACAGGGAGCAGAGGGGCTAGAGACTTGTTGAGTTAATAAATATGCAATTCATTTTTTAAAATGTGTTATGGAAAATTTTAAACACACGTCCAACTTGATAGAATGGCACAGCAAACCTCCCTGCACCCGACACCGCGCTCAGTAATTCTCAACATTTTACCATCTCATGTCCACATACTCTCCCTGCTGTTTCTACTCTTAGGAACTAGATTTTTATATTTACATTATTCAAACTCAGAGATAAAATGCCTATTTCTTGCATCTGGAAGGTAAATTTCTAGGTACAGAGGCCAGTGACAAAGCATGCATATGTGGACCATGGCAGGTGAAACATTGATCTTTTTGTGCCTGAGAAGATTGGGCTTACCCAGCCACATCTCTCCAAGCCCTCCCCAACTCCCTTTCCTCCACCTCTTGCATTCTAAATTGCTAAGGAGGGTCTCACCTGAGTACTTGGTCCAGGGAAGACCCTGCCCACCTTGATTTTCCCAACCCTTCCAGCCCTCCCAGGCCCATTCCAACCCCTTTGCACCTTGAGGTCAGAAGTGATACCTCCCTCCTGACACCTGTTGAACTGGTCACCTGCTGCTGCCACTCCCAGACAGCACTCTGAGTGCACATTTCACACCTGCTCTGCAAATGGGACCCTCTGTGTGTTCCCAGCAGTCTCAGGGATGCTTCATGGAGAAGGGCTACTGGGACCAGAGAGCAGAACGCAGGCCCTCTCGATGGAGAGCCTCCCATGGCGGGAAATCTGAAGCCAGGCTCTCCAGGAGCACTGAAGGATGACTGACTGCCACAGAAGTGTTGGGAGAAAGAGTGGTCCTGGGGGCCTTCATGGAAGCCCCTCAGCTTGAGGGACACATGAGAGGTGTCCCTCAAGGGACAGGAATGAGGGGATGCCCAACAACAGATCTGAAGGTGAGCAAATGCCCTGGGGGACTTCCACTGGCCCCGGGAGTCCATAAGGCCCCATAAGATCAGAGTCCAGGGGCTCCTCTTGAGCCTGGCTCCTAGTCTTGTCATCTGCTATTGTGAAGGGACATGCTGTGGTGTCAGCAGGGACCCACCAGCCTCTGACCCCTTTCACCCCACTACCACCTCACATCAACCCCATAAACAGTCATCAGGTACCCAGTCAAACTGCTGGGACATGTCTCTCGGGCACAGCCCTCTCAGCTAGGTTCTGCTTCACAGAGACGCCAGAGTGAAGACACCTGCCCTGGCGAGGCCCAGGGCACTCGCAGTGGACAGAGGTTATGAAGACATTTTTGTGGGAAAAGGATGGGCGTGGCTGTGAATGCTGGGTAGACACTAGGATTTGGGCCCTCTGCCTACAGGATGTGAATGTGGCTATCACTCCTTTCCTTTTATGCAGCATTGTTTGAATTTAGGCAAGCAGAATGCATTTCCTCTGCAACCAGGGAAAAAGAAAACGAAGTTGTTTCCCTTCATTTAAAAGCAAGCGGGGTGGGGGGCGGGGCTGGGGTTGTGGCTCAAGTGGCAGAGCACTCACCTGGCATGAGTGAGGCCCTGGGTTCGATCCTCATAAAATAAAGACGTTGTGTCCACCTAAAACTAAAATATATATATATATATATATATATATATAT
>NW_026000206.1:10886453-10989445 GCF_001458135.2 Marmota marmota marmota
TTTTTTTTTTTTTTAAAGGAAGGGGTGAGAAGGAAAAGGGGATAGAAGAGAGGGAGAAAGAAGGGAAGGGGGGAAGGAAGAGGCATCGGGCAGCTTCCAGACGTCCTTCCAGGAGTCCTTTCTGGGTGGGACATGCTCCTCCAATTTGTGGGGTGAGTTTCAGGCTCTGGCTTCAAGCAACTGTGAAGAACACCTTCCCGGTGCCAGGGCAATCTATGTCACTCCTATTGAGACAATGTAAGGAATACAGTGGCCAATTCTGTCTTCCAGTAGGCCAAAGTGGAAAGTCCTGGCTGTTTTCTTGGCCCAGGAAACATGAAGTTCAAGATAGAGCCAAGAGATGCCCATAGTGAACAGGCGGAAACCCAGGGGGCCGAGAAGTCTTCACCACTTGCGTGTCCTTCTCTCTATGTATTTCTTACCCTTGTATACATCTAAGGTCAGCTCCTCTGAACACGAGGCGTGGGAGCTGTACTGTAGTTTACGGAGGAAGTGCTTCACTGTAAGTTCAGCAGTCAGCTCAGGAAACACGGACAGGAAGGTGCAGAAGCATGTTCAGAGAGGGGCCCAGGCAGGAGGTGGAAGCCAAGCAAGGGTGTGATTCAAGGCAGGAGCTCCACAGATGGGCACTTCATTTCTTTGTGACTCTTCAGACCCTCCCACTAAGAGGTAGAGCTGACCCTTCCCCAGCTTTGATCTTAAACTGTGTCGTGTGACTTGCTTCAGCCACTGAGTGTCAATACTTTCATGGAGCAGAGGCTTGCAGAAGCTCTGAGCGTGGCCACTTCTGCTTTTGAGCTTCCACAAGCCAAGACCAGCCTCCTGGGTGGAAAATGAACACAGCATAAAGTGGAGAGGGCCAGGTCAGGCCATTCTGGACCAGCTGCCTCCAGCTGAACCACAGCTCATGAGAGTGCCTGCCAAGGTCAGCAGAGTCTTCTAGCTCACCAACCACTGGCTGCAGATGTGCAAGTGAGCCCAGCCAAAGACAAAAATTCACCTCCCCACGGTAAATTAACAAGCTGGCTTGTTAGGCAGCATTATTATGGCATAAAGAGCTGATACAGGGTGGCTGGGGTATAAGTTTCCCAGCCCAAGGCGTGGAAACTGGGCTTTCAGACTTGTGACCCATAAATCACTGGTTGAAGTCCTACCACAGCTCCCTGCCTGTGGTAGTGGCCTCACCTGTGCAGAGCTGAACTCTGGAGGGCACAGGTGCTGATCCTGGAGGCACAAGCACACTGAGCCTGGGAGTCTTCTGCCCCCCAGAGAGAGCCAGGGAGTATGCAGAGCACTGAGGGTCCACTACACACCGGAGGTGGAGCTGCTGCCTCATGTATGTGTGATGAGGGTAGACAGGAGTGAACATGCTTTTTCTAATACTAAAATTTTGTGCAACTATGTGCATTATCTACAATTAAAAATAATCTAAATATAAAGAGAGATATTGACACTTGAAGAAAGCTTTCTATTGCTCTTATGAATGGAATATGTTGCAAAGTCTACTTGGTAAAGAAGCTCAGATGCACAAGACATGGGAAGCACTTTTTAGCCTTGCATTGGTTTGGTGGGGGAATCAAGCAACATTCCCTTGCTAGCTCAGGGGTGAAAAGCCATGCATCAGGTGATCAAGAGCCAAAGAAGAAATGTGACCACTACCTTTCAGGTAAACTTCCTTCCTGGTCATGGAATCCTGGCTGTGGAAGACAAGAGCCATGGAGGGCAAAGAGATTCAAAGAGCCATGAATGTGAGTACAGAAAACACAAACTCCATGCTCTGCAAAAGTGTTCCCTAAGCACACATGTTAAATGTCTTTCCTTCTCTGTCGAGTACTTCCTCAATTTGAAACAATATATTTTCATACTATGAATTCTATTAAGGAGAAAATATGTCATTCTAAAAAAAAATACATAAATCATATATCTCTTGCGGGGTTTTTGTTGTTTTTTAAAAAATATTTTTTATAACTTTATTTTGTTTATTGAATTTGTTTACATGGTGCTGAGAATCAAACCCAGTGCCTCACACATGCTAGGCAAGCGCTCTACCACTGAGCCACAACCCAGCCCCTCTCTTGTGTTTAATTTGAAAGTTATCAGAAGATTCACAGTGAATTCTCTCCCAGGCTATGGGCCACATCTCTGTCCCCAGGTGTGCTGGCCCATTGCTCCGTAGGTTGCCAGTTGCCAATGCAGTCCCACCTTGGGATGCCCCAAGATTCCTGTCTCCCATCATGCATTCAACACTAATCTGGGTACTGCTGAGAAGGGACTTTGCAGATGCAAACACAGTTACTAGCCAGCTGACTTTGAAATCAACAAGTGATCTGGCTGTTAGGTGGCCCAAGGTAATTTAAGAGTTGGCAAAATGTGGCAGAAAAGGGAAGTTGGGGAGATTCAAAGTGCAACATGCTGGAGGGGTCATAGAGGCCATGAGAGTGAATCAGTCAGCCACTGGTAGCAAAGACCAGCCCTGGCTGACATCCAGCAGGAAGCAGGACTTCAGTCCTATAAGCATGAGGAACTAATCATAGCTGGCAACCTGAAGTTGGAGGAGGACCCCAAGCTCTACACAAGAATCAGCCCACCTCATATAAATTGCAATGCATTCTGCCTGTCATTTATTAAAAAAAAAAAAAATCAGCCCAGCTCGATTTCAGCCTTCGGAGACCCCACAGAGGACCCAGCCATAGTTCCTGCCCTTGTAACCTATGGAGATGTGGAACGACAAGCAGAAGTTGTTTCAGACTGCCAAGCATGGGGTAACTTATTATAGCAGCAACACACAACAAATACACCCTCTTGGAAGCCTGGAAGCTGGTGCTGGTCACTTGCATTGTCAGTTTGTTGCTGCCTTGGTAACTCTGTGTACACCCCATCCCCAACTCCCTCACCACCATCCCCACCCCCAGACTTGGCTGGATCAGTTCTGCTGTTCATGTTAGGGCCAGTCAAGTCCAGGTGGTGGCTCTGTTAGGCCTTCTCACATGTGACCTCTGCAAGACCAGCAGGCTTCCTGGCATGTGCTTCTCAGGGAAGTGGAAGAGGCCTGTGGTAGGGCCAGCTGCACATGTTCATGGTCCTGCTGCATCCCACTGAAGTAAGGCAGATGGCCATGCCAGGTAGGCATCATCAGGTCCCTGGGATAAGCTCAAACAGCTTCTGGGTCTTACAGTGGAAAGGGACACACATGAGCCCCTTTAGGATGCTGTGGATGATGAATAGCTGGCACAGGGCAATGATCATGGTAACTCACCCCTTCTCTGTCCCTCCTGCTATCTGGAGAGCCATTCCAGATAGGCCCTGCATGTCTTGCTTGTGTTGATGACCTCTATCCCCAGCACCTGATGGTCTCAATTCATAAACCTCTAATTCAGCAATGCCTGTGTTCCATAAAAACCCTGGGAGAACTCATATTGATCTGGGTTGGTAGCCCAGGAGGAGGGGGTTCTTCTAGAGTCCAGCAACTATCCAAACTGTCCCAATGAGGAGTGGTCTCAAAAGAAAGGATGTGGAATGACCAGATGTACCCTCTACTCATGCTCATGCCCCCTACCCATTGCCCATGCTCATGCTGTGACTTGCAAAATCTGCTCTTCCTCTGGGAGCCTGTTTCCTCTCTGTAAAGTTGGAGGCCATCTCCTCTGTGAGTCTTAGGCTTCCTTCAGTACTGCAGCTCTGTTACGTAGTTCAGCTTCAGCAGCTCTTCTGGGGGTTTCTTAAGCTGTGTTTGTGGGAGAGACCCTCACTCCCCTGCAGCCTGCTGAAGCCTGCTCCCGTGGAGCGCAGGAGGAAGTGGCATGCATCTCCTCGGAGGTGGGCTTTGGACAGTGTGTGCCATCTCCACTGACTCTGTGTCCTGTCCTGGTTGGAAGCTGAGGTCTCTGAGTCCCAAAGCCCCCAGCAGGAATGAGCCCAGACACTGTAGGGAGGAATGTTTCCTGCTGAGCAGGCCCTCACTGAACTTCTGTTTGTAGCCACTGAAACTTTGGAGATCATTTGTTTATAGCAAAGAATGCAAATGCTCATGGTGACCAGCATTAAATGGCCCGGAGAGTGAAGAGATCTCTAGGTCAGAAAACTCTGCTTTGAAAACCTTAATGGACGGTCTTTGCCTGCAGAAGGGCCCTTGACATGACAATATGGAGGTCCCCATGCTCTCCGAATAAGAAAAAGCCTCCCTGAGAATCTGCCACTCAGTGTCCTCATGTGGGTAACAACACAAAGGGCAGCAGCTTATTTTTACAAGTGAATTTTTTTCCTATAAAATAAATTAAAAATAAAAAGTGGAAAATTTTGTTTAATTTTAACACTAAACAATACCTGCTTATAGTAAACCATTTGGGAATTACAGAAAAGTATATAGATAAAAACCAACTCACAGGGCTGAGGATGTGGCTCAAGCAGTAGCGCGCTCGCCTGGCATGCGCGGGGTGCTGGGTTCGATCCTCAGCACCACATAAAAATAAAATAAAGATGTTGTGTCCACTGAAAACTAAAAAATAAATTTTAAAAAATTCTCTCTCTCTTAAAAAAAAAAAAACTCAATGATTTTCTTGAGTTTTCTTTTGCCTCATTTCAACCCAGACCTTGTTCAGCAACCCAGGAATGCCAATGGCACAAATTAAAAATCAAATCAAAACAATAAACCAGGTCTCTCTAGCCAAGGATGGGGAAGGGGGCAGCTGAGTAAGACAGAAAAGTCTTACACAATAGTTTCTGTATTCTAGCCAAATGACAATGTGGTCCCATCTCACCATGGCAGCTAGAACCAAGCAGGAAGACTAATCCTGATCCTAAAAAGACCAAAAATCCTTCAGGGTGATGCCAAGGAGGCCTGGTGAAGAGCCAGAGCTTTTGACACCATCCAGAAGAAATGAGGCCATGCCCCTACTACATGGGCATCACTAGGGAAGCTCTCCTGCCCCTCACAACCAGGGAGATGTCAGTGTGGGCTTGATAGGCAGCCAGATCTTCCACCCCCCCAGTAAAGAGTGGTCTCTCCACTGGGGTTCAGTGGAGGCCAGTAGGGAACATGGATTTCTACTCCACCTGGCAGTTACAAGGCAACCCTTCCCTTTCCTTGTCCACAACAGCATCAGAGGAAGCCAAGTAGAACTGAAAGTTTAAATAAGATGCAAAGTCCCCTTAATAACTGAAATATAAAGGTTTTAATAAAAAATTATTATCATATCAAGAACCAGGAGGGTTTCAAGCAAAATGAAAAAAATATAACCAGCAGATACTGAATTGAGATGAAGATAGAATTACCTGACAGATTTCAAAGCAGCCATTATAAGACTGTTTCAACAAACAGACAGATTGCTGAAAAAGAAGAATGAAAGCTTCAGGAAAGAAACAAGTTCATCAAAGAAACCAAAAATACAAAGAGGAACCAAATGGAAATTTTAGAAATGAAAAGCACAATAATTGAAATAAAAAATGCAATGAATGGGCTCAACTATAGGATGGAGCAGCCAGAAGAAAAAGATTCAGTGAACTTGAAATAGAACATTAGAAATTATTCAATCTAAAATGAAAGTTTTAAACATGGGGTTTAAAGTATGAACATAGCCTTAGGAACATGTGGAATTATTACGAAGATCTAGCAATTACCTTATTGGAGTCCCAAGAGGAGAGGAATGAGGGCAGGGCTCAAAAAAAAAAAAAAAAAACTCAGAAAAATAATGGCTGAAAGCATCCCAAATTTGACAAAAAGTATATTCCTACAAATTCAAGAAACTGGGTGCACTCCAAACAGAATAAAGAAATCCACAGTTAGGCACATCAAAATCCAACCACTGAAGACTAAGACCAAGGGAAACATTCTGAAAGTAGCAAGAGAAGACATTTACCTATGTGGGTAAGGTAAGAAACCACAGAACCCTGAAGGAACTGACACAAGTTATTTCAAGGGCTAGAAAATAGAACTGTCAACCCAGAATCCTATATCCTACAAAAATGTCTTTCAGGAATAAAGAAGAAATCAAGATATTCTCAGACGAAGGACTACTGAAAGTTTGTTGCTTAAACACCTATCCCAAAAGAATGACTGAAGGAAGTTCTCTAAACATGAAGGAAACAAAGAAAGAAGGAACCAACAACATGCAAAGAGATAGACGCTGAAACCTAAAAGCTAACTCAACATGGAATTCCAAAAAAGTGTTCAAGTAACTCACAGGAAAGTTGGAATAGGTAAGAGGGAGAGATAAATGCAAAAAGAATAAACTAAAAATGAAACCAAAAAAAAGTCAGGCTACCTTAAGTTCCCAAAACTACATTAAACGTAAGTGCTCCAAATATGCCAATAAAAAGAGACTGGCAGAGTGGATTAAAAAAAAAAAATTATTCAACTATGTACTGTCTACAAGAGACTCACTTCAAATATAATGATATATAGACAGGCTGAAACTAGAAGGATGGGAAAAGATGATTCACATACACAAATGTAAATATAAACCACATTAACCAACAGAAAGCAGGATGGGATTTGTTAGTAACAGATAATGAAGACTGTAAAGCAAAGAAAATTACCAGAGACAGAAAGGAACATGATAAAAGTACTACTCCACCAAAAATAGAGAGCAATGCTTAGTGTGTTTGCATCAAAAGACAGAGCTGCAAAATGTGTGAGAAAAAACTGATAGAACTGAAATGAGAAATAGAAAAATCTGCTATTATAGATGATGATTTAAATGTTCCTCGCTCAACAACGGATAGAACAATTAGACAGAAAATCAGAAAAGACAGAGCATTCAACCACACCTTCAACCAACAGTTTGATGCAATGTAGATCTAATTGGCATTTCTAGAGCATTTCATTTAAATAGCATTTTAAATATTCTTTCCAAGTATTTATGGAACTACACCATTGTAAGCCAGATAATCTAGACCATAAAACAGGCTTCAACAAAAGGAAAGGAATTAAAATCACACAGAGGTTGTTGTCTGACCACGATGGAATTAAATTAATTTCAATAACAGAAAAATCTTCAAACCCTTGGAAACTATATAAGGGACTTCCCATAAGTCAAAGAAGAGGTCTTGGGGATAAACGCACTGCAGTAAATATAGATGAAAAGACCTCATTTTGAAACTTCTGAGACCCATTGAAGGCAGTGCTGAGAGGGAAAATTATAATATTTAATGCATTTGTTAGAAAAAGTGCTAGATGAAGTGGACAAAGTGAACATTCACAGGCAAAAATGGCCACCTCAGCCTATCTCACACCTTGCACAAAAAGTAATTCAAAATGGATCATAGGGTTCAGTGCAAAATACAAAAACACAGAACTTTTAGGGAAAAATCAGAAGAAAATCTCCAGGATCTAGGGCTATCAAAGTACTCTTTTTTTTTTTTTAATTTTTTATTGTTGGTTGTTCAAAACATTACATAGTTCTTGATGTATCATATTTCACACTTTGATTCAAGTGGGTTATGAGCTCCCATTTTTACCCCATATACAGATTGCAGAATCACATCAGTTACACATCCATTGATTTACATATTGCCATACTAGTGTCTGTTGTGTTCTGCTGCCTTTCCTATCCTCTACTATCCCCCCAAAAATATGGAACGCTTCACGAATTTGCGTGTCATCCTTGCGCAGGGGCCATGCTAATCTTCTCTGTATCGTTCCAATTTTAGTATATGTGCTGCCGAAGCGAGCACCAAAGTACTCTTAAATTTGACAGAAAAGCAACATATAAAAGGGAAAATGGATAAACTGATTTTCATTTTAAAAAACCAAACTTTTGCTCTGCAAAAGTCCCTGATACGAAGATGAAAAGATAAGCTACAGAGTAGGAAGAAATACTGCAAATCATGTGTCTGACATAAGACTGTTACCTGGAATATATAAAGGACTCTCAAACTCAACAGTAAAATTACAAATCATCTAATGAGCATTTGGGCAGAAAACACGGAGAGATGCTGCCTAGAACAGGACAGCCCAACCACCACGTGGAAGGGCACAAGACACCACTAGGTGAAGTCACAGTGAGGGACCTCTGCACACCTGTCAGAGTGGCCAGAGTACAAAACGGTGACATCACTGAATTCTGATAAGGCAGTGGGGAAAATGGACCACTCCTCCATTGCTGCTGGGATGCGACATGGTATAGCCACCACTCTGGAAAACAGCTTCTTAAAAAGCTGCTACTATAGAACCCACCTTGCATGCTGGGGCATTTATCTCAGAGAAATGAAAACTCCAGTTTGTACAAAAACCTGCACCCAGATGTTTATGGTGGCTTTGTTCCTCAGAGCCCCAAACGGGATAAAACCCAGATATCCTTCCATTTCACAAAATACAACACAGCAATCAAAAAGAACAAACTGATGATATACACAAAACTTGGGTAAATTGCCAGTGAATATTCTGAGTGACGAAAAAACCTCAACATGACATATTGCATAATTCCAACTACATAAGATTCTTGAAAAGGCAAAATGACAGGAATAGGTAACATGTTAGTGGGCTCCAGGGGTTAAGGAAGGTGGAGGTGAGGGGGCGGGGGCTGTAGAAGGACACTGGGGAGCCTTGGAGAGCTGGAAAGGTCTATGCTTGACTTCATCCATATGACTTCCAGGGAGGATGTGGCACCTTGGTGGTGCCAGATGTTACCATGAGGGGAAGCTGGGTACATGGGGACTGTCTGCATTATTTCTTACAACCTCACATGAACCTACAATGATTCAAACTAAAACTTTGAATTAAAAATGCCGACAGTAAAGCTTGCTGTGCGCCAAGTGCCACTTTCAGTCCCCACCAGAGCTCTGCACACTGAGCATCACTGTCCTCCACTTACAGGTGAGGAGTGGGCTCAGAGGAACAGGCAGATGTCCCCGGGTCATAGCCAGTGGTGCTGACACTGGGAACCCATCTCTCAGCCCCACAGTCTTGTATGGGGCCATTAGAGTGGACTTCTCCTTGGCGTTCCTCTGACCCTCTGGACACCTTTGCTTTGTCTTTGACTAAAGGTCAGTGTCCACTGTGCTAATGGGCCTATTGCTCCTTCTTTTCCACACCCACCCAATTCCCATGGCCCTTGCACATTGCAGGTCCCTCTCCCAGAAAGGCCTCTGACTTTAGGCACTGATGTGGCCTGCACATGGGCCCCGTAGCAGGAGCTGGGGTGTTAACACCCAGGAATAGCCATCAGCCAATGGGCGCTGGTCAGCAGATGAGTGTCTGTGAAGTCCCAGCAGGGCTGGGCCCCAGGGACCCAGGGAGGACCTGCACACACACACCCCACGTTGGCTCCAGCCCCTCAGCTTCCCATGCTCCTGTGGGTGCATCACTGTGGGATCACTCACTCTGAGCCATCCCTGTTGAGGGTCTCTCTGGGGAGACCTCCCTGGGACGCATACACCAACTCCTTTGGAGCTTCCAGCACAAGCAATATCGGGAAGGCTCCTGGGCAAGTGTCCTGGGGCTGCTCTCAAAACGACCACAAACTCGGTGGGATTCATTCTCTCATACCACATGACCACTGCACCACTTCTCTCAGTCCAAAAATTGGTTTTTAACCTCTCACTGTGTAATCTTTGCATGGTGTGATTCTGTCCTCCAGCTGCCTAGAAGGTGAACAGGGTGGTGATATGTCCCCAGCGGCACGTGGAGGCAGTTTGTCTTCTCATGCACTGTGAGCCCCGCGGGCGTGGTCAGCATGTTTCCAAAAGCCACCTGTGCGGTTTGTGGAGAGGCTGCAGGACTAATGGTGAGCACGTCTTATGTGAGTGGTGCTGGGACAGAGTGTCCAATGACAAACCAGGGATAGCAGTGCAGAATCTTCAGACACAAAAGACTGAATCTTGTAAGTTCATACTTTACAACACTGGAGTAAATTTTCTCAAGTGTAATATTTCAACTAGAATGCACAGATCAATAACAACTAACAGGTTAGCCTTTTTTTTTTGGACAGGAAAAAAGATCCACTAAATTCTCATGAAGAAATGATGTGCATTGATTTGGACTACTCAATTTTCATGTATATTCACGAGTTTTCTGTGCATCCTAATTTTGCACCAAAGACCGTTTAGTAATAAATAATTTTTAAGTAATACAGGCACAGTTTTCCTCCCCAAAACAGCTTCAAATAAGGTCACATCCTACTTTTTTGCAAAAACATTTAGCATAAAATCTGTGATGACTACACCGTAAGATCCTGTGGTTCTGGAGTCTAGAAGTCTGAAACCAGCATTGCTGAACTGAAACCCAGGAGTCACAGGCCTGTCCCTGTGGAGGCTCCAGAGAGTATCTTCTTCCCACCTCTACTGCTTCTGGAGGCCGCAGGGGCGTCTGGGCTCTGGGCTACATCATTCCCTGCCTCCCCTCCGTCCTCACCTGAACTTGTCCTCCTCTGCATCTCGCATCGTCCTCTGCCCCCCTCCTTCGGGGACACATGTAGGGACCACCCGGGGAATCCAGGACAATCTCAGTCCCACCTGCAGATACTCCTTTCCCTCATGAGGTTAGATAGCGCTCCAGGGCTGAGAACCACTGTCCCTGTGGTCCTCTCTCTTCAGCCTCCCCATTTCCCAGGCCACAGCTCCAGGCCAGGCCTGCCCTTTCTCCCCTGGACCTGTGTCCTATCTAAATCTAGCTTCTTGGTCTCACCCTCAGCTGGTGCTGCCCTGGACTCTGTAGACATGGCAGGGGCACCAACTCCATCATGAAGGTGGATGGGGTCTTCTCCCCACACTCCCTCGCACCCCTCACACTGAGCCGGCCCCAGTCCATCCATTTTGGTGCAGAGTCCTTGGTGCTTTTGTGGAACTCAAGGTCAGTCAGGGTCAAGATTCGCTCAGTACCACGGTGGGTCAAAAGCTTCCCTCGGCCTCTCGCTAGCTCCTTAGGTCACCGCACCTCCCAGGTGCTGCCCCTGAAATGCCAGGGGTCGCCAGGCCTCCATCCCAACCCTCACTCTTCCTGCTCTCTCTGGGCAACCCCGTCCTTAGCCCTCTCCAAACGGCTGGGTGTCCCCATCCTGGACCTCTTCACTGCCCCAGGATCACCCCGAGCCTGGCCAGACTGTAAACTGGCCAAGGGTCTCTCACCTGGGCCTTTTCAGGTGCGACACTGGGACCGTTGTGGCTGCTTTCCTTCTGATTTCTATTGTTTGAAGCTCTGGAGAGCAGCCTCTCCACGTTTGCTAGTCTGGGGCCCTGCCCTCACCCTGGCCTTCTCCCAGCTGGTCATTTCTGTAGTCTGTTTTCCCCATGGGGACCGGTCCTACAACAGGGAGACGGGTGAGTGTCTTGGCCATCTGTTGTCCCAGAGCCCAAGGCATTGCACAGTGCACAGCAGTTGTGTGGTGGCAGCCATGGTCACTTAATATTTCAATCATTTACATCTTGATATTTTAATGGCCATGCTATTGTTACACAAGGTAGAGCCTTGTCCCCTACTGATGGATGTGCCCTTTGGGCCTGAATTTCCATATTGCACCCAGAGCTGCAAGGAAGGACTTGTTTGTGGGCAATGGCTGCAGACAGTGGCTGAGCTGGGGGACTGGGGCATGGATCAGAAGCAACTTGTCCGCTGATTCACCCTAGGGTGGAAGGAGCTGACTGTCTGGCCTTGTGCCTCTGACCCTCTCACCCTAGGCTGTCCTTCCTTCAGGCCCAGGAGCTGGTTTGTCCCAGCACTGCCCTCACTGTGGCCCCCAGGCACATCTCAGAAGATCTGGCCTCAGAATCCCATGGACAAGGAGCGCAGGTCCCAGCTCTGACATAATACCCGGGTTTCCTGATGGTCCCCAGGCCCAGGTGGTGGCTCTGGATACTTATGGCCATGCCCAAGGCTACAGGACTCAGGTCTGCAGGCCACCTTGACCTTCTCTGCAAGTCTCTTTCCCCCCTCCCCCCTCTCTGTTCAGAAAAAATAAAATAAAATTAAGCACTTCCATGATTTAAAGCACATGATTCAGTAGCAGCACATTCACAAAGCTGTGAAGCCATCAGCTCTGCCTAGTTCCAGAGAATGTCATTGTCCCAAAAGGAAAACTACTTTCCATTAAGCGGCCCCTCACCTGCCCCAGGAAGTCACCAGCATGCTTTCCCTCTCTATGGAACCTCCTGTTCCGACAGGAGAATATATACGTGAGGCCACACAGTGCTGCAGGTGGCCTTTGGTGGCCTCTTTCACTCAGCGTCTGCCCGCCCCACCCGCTCTGCTCCTCCTTATCTTCTCTGGGGCTCAGCTCCGACTCAGGTGCACCCAGGGTCTGTGCTGCCAGCCAGCTGGCTGCAGAGGCTTCTGCCCCACAGAGGACGCAGGAAGGGCTCATTTGGTTCAGAATGCACAGCTATCAATAACCCACAAATGCACAGCCCAGCAGGACACTTGCTCTGGTCTACAGAGGAATGATGGTTGGGCCTGTTGCCACAGAAACCAGGAGCATGTGGTGTCTCTCAGGCTTGGGGCTGGTCCCCCTCCCACATCAGGCACAGCCTATCCCTATGACCTTGAGCAAAAGCACCTCCTTCATCCGAGAACAGGTGGGGTATGGACTGGAGGCTTTCCTGCCATGAGGTGGTGGCCACGGTCTGGGCTGGGACCATGAGGGTGCCAGACCTGTCACAGCAGTCCCATGCCTGGCTGTCCACCATGAAGAAGATGCCAGGGCAGGGAAAGAAGCCAAATGTCCAGGCCATCCTGTGGGGATGTAACACATGGCCAGCCCTGCCAGCCCTGACTCAGGATCTCTTGCCCAGGCAAGATTCAGAGGCCAAGGCTGGCCTCCAGGCACCTGCAGTAGGCAGCCCTGAGCCAGTGAGCCAGCTGCCTGCAAAGAAAGGGCTGGGGGTGATGACCCTGCACCCAAGTGCACAGGAATTCCTTCCTGCACGCCCTTGACCAGGCTGGGAACCTGGGCTTCTGGGGCGAGGCAAGGTGTCCAACCTGTGCCCAGCTCCAGGGTGGATCGGCCAGGCCCTACCTACCAAGAGACAGGCCAGAGGGAGAATGACATCCAGGTCTTAGCAGCACAGCCATAAGGGTCAGTGGAAGGCCCCATCGGAGCTTGGCAAGTGCCCAGAAGCCAACCCAGTGACACAATCACGGGAGCTCAGGGCTCCGCTGTCCCAGGATCAAACATGAAGATGCTCAATAAGGGCAAGTACTGCTGTCAGACATTCACACACAGCACTGTCAACAAGAGCTCGCTCTCTGCTGCTTGTCACCTAGCCCCCGGGGAGCAGGGGCAGCTCAGGATCTGAGGCAAAAACGAAAGTGTCAGACAGACGAGAGATTGGGGCCTTGTTTGAAGTGTGATCTCGTGGAACCTGGTAAGGGCAGGTGCCCATGTGTGATGATTGCACTGTGCCCATGTGATATCAGGATTCCAGACCATGGCTCCCAGAGCTGGCCAGGGGCAAAGGCTTGGCTGGCTGTAACAGGCTTCGCTAGCAGTCACAGCAGGGCTGGCATGCTTTCAGAACGAGCCAGGTGGTGACTCTTGCCTGAGGGCGAGTGTACCAGCCCAGGGAGGGATTGGGGCACTGTGGTGACAAGACAGGAAGGTCTGCACGCAGATGCCGAGAACCAGTCCTTGGATCCGATGGCTCTCCTTTTACCACCAACATCACCCCCTCTCCTCTCCTGGGGCCATCGGCCTGTCAGCCCCCCGCTGCTGTATGAGTCAGCTCGCCCTGCACAGGCCCCATTGCAATGGCTCTCCCCATGTGTCAGGCCTAGCCAGCCCTGTTGGTCTGGGAGATTCTGAGTGTTCCACTTGAAACAGCCTCAGACCTGGTGTCAGCCTGTGGAACTTCAGGATATCATGGATTAAGGAAAGACATCAGGGGATTCGAGAGAGAAAACCAGGCCAGTGCAGAATGTCTGCTAGCAGCACCTTTTCATCAGCCACAGTGGGGGCAAGAAGACAATGGAGCCGAGCTTCAGAGTTGTGAGAAGAGTATTTTGAGCACAGAATACATGTCCAGCCAACCATCGAGGGTTTGGGGTGGATTCCCGGATGTCCGAGTCTTGTGGGAATTTTTATCGTTTGTGCTCTTTCTGAGAACTTGCTCGAGGATGTGCTGCCATAAAGCCAGTGATGACCAGAGGAGTATAAGAAAAAGAGAAATGGGATCCAGAAAACAGTCGCATTTTCCCGAGTGCATTATGTCCCGAGTGCATTATGAGAAAGATTCTAGCCTGAGAGCCTGGAGAGCTGCTGTTTTCATAGACGTCAGCCACTCTAGCAGCACAGGAAGAAGCTGGCTTCCTGCCTCACGCAGCAAGGAATGCACGTTTCTTCCATCAATATGGAAAAACAAAGGCAACTAGCAAGGCCAGGAGAAACAAAGAGTTGTGGATGCCATGGTCCTATATGGACCATCCTGATTGATGTGAGCCTGAGCAGCTCATAGACAGTTAAAAAGTCCACTTTCAGGTGGGCTCCTAAATTGTCCCCTGCCAGCGGCCAGGCTGGGTGGCATAATATTTTATATTTTTCTGTATTATTCCTTCAGATAGAAATAATTCAGATGGTTTCCGGCATATGATGGTTTGACTTATGATCTTTTGACTCTATAGCATTCAGCAGACACTGTACTTCAAATTTGACTTTTGATTTTTTCCCATGTTAGTGATGGTGAGTCCAGTACTATAAGCCACAGCCACACAGTGGTGGGGAACAACTGATACTCCACAATTGGCTGTGTTGCCAGCAATATTTTTTTTTTTAATTTTGTGGTTGTTTTTGTGTCCCATCATGTGGGAGTACATGAGATAATCCATATTTTATTGTAAAATAGCCTTTGTGTTAGAACATTTTGCCCAGCTATGTAAGTTCTCTGAGCACATTCCAGGTAGGAGAGGCTAAGCTGCACTCTTCGGGAGGTCAGGTGCACAGAATCAGACACCTTCTCGACTTGTGGTGTTCCCAACTTCTGATGGGTTGACATGCCCCTCATGGGTCAAGGAGCATCTGAGTTTACAGAATCATAACATGTGCTTTCTTCTTTAGAATCACAGAGCAGCACACTGGCGATTTCAGAGGAGACTTCGTCACCGGTTCCGAGCAGAGGGTCCATCGGTCCACCGCTGCCTCGCCTTTCTCTGCTCCTCCCTTCGTTTCCTTCTCGGTCCTGGCACCACCTGACGACAGCACCTCACTTACTAGTTCTGTTCATCTTCTGCCTCCCCTAACAGGGAAGACTCAGTGAGGCCTGGGTGCTGCTCTGCTCCCTGCCCACACCTTGCTCTGGGGCTCGCAGGTGCTGCTACTTCTTGGTGGGCGAAGGATACTGAGCGATGTCAAGCTAAGGGGTGTGTGTGTGACACAGGCTGGCCCGGGACATCTGAGCAAGCTCAGGCCAAGGGGACATGACAGGCCTGCCCAGGTGGGACCTTGAGCAAAACTTGCCCCTGCCCCTGACACAGAAGGGGTGGTGAGATGGGAGGTGGGACAGGAGGGGAGGCCTCTGCCGTGACTCCAAGCTATTCGTGGAAAGATGAAGGAGCTAAAAATAATACAACTAACACAATTAAAGAGATGATGTGGGAAGTGGAAATGACTCAAATGTCTCTCATACTGGGACATCAAGTGGAAATTGTCTAAAATTGATCAATCCAGAAACAGAAGTAAAAGCATTTTATTTAGAATTATGGTGGTAACAACAAGATCTGAAAACATAAACTGTTAAAATGGTTTTCTCCTGAGAGTTGGACCAGGGGTGGGAAACTTTCCTTTTTCATTTAATATCAGTCTACACTGCTTTAATATTTTTACTTGGTGTGTTTATTACTTTTATAATTTTAAAAAATATGGGGAAAAAGCCACGTACATAGACTTCAATATCCTTGTTTCCTGTAAAAATGTCTTCACTTATTTATGATTTAGTATTATGCCACTGGACTTTATAGAGGGTCAATATAAAAAACAGCCATCTGAAGAGTATATCCAGACTGTTTGAAAACTGCAATAAAAGACGTTCATGTCCATTATGTCACCTAATGTCCCTTACATGAGGATTCATGCTGCAAACCTCCAGAATTTCACACATGAACCAAGTTTGTCTCAACGGGGGAGAAATATTTGCCACAGTTATGAAGGACAAAGGGGTTGACATTCTTCATGTAGAAAAACTTTCTCAAATTAACATGGAAAATTCCTAAATACCTCAAAGGAAAAAAAGAGAGAAGAGACACAAATGCTGTCACTAAAGAAGAAATTTAAAGTAGCCTAATGAAGTGGTGGAGTGATCTTCTTACCTCCAGGAAAACGGAGTGGGGGAGAGGGATCCCAAGGATGGGGCTGCAGAGGCCTGCCCCTGGGCTCTGGGGCTGGAGGCGCTGTCCGCCGCCCAGCAACTGGAGACCTGAACAAAAGACACCCGTGAGCCTGGCAGTTCCTCCGTCAGAATCTGGGCTCAGGGAAGACTTGGGCAGGCCGATGGCACAAAGGGCCAAGAAGTGGGTGACCCCAGCAGCAGGAGGGCCTTTGCCATCCTGGTGTCCGTAGGGTGCCTACTCTGAGGTCGATGGCCACCTGTTCCTCACGCCCCCGGGGGCTGGGGCACGCTGGCTGTTGTGGTTTCCTGGCTCACAGTCTCTGACTCTGTCCTCCACGTGTTCCAGGAAACCAGTGGACTGGCCCGTCCAGCGGCAATCCCCACGAGTGCTCATACACCCAGAAGGATCCTGCTGCAGCTCAAGGTGCTCTCCCTCAAAATGCCAGCCTGGCTTAGGTGACACTTGTTGGCTCCAGGACAGGGGCCTCCTGGCCATGTGGAGGCCTGTGCCTTCCTTCCTAGTGTTTCCAGAAGTCGCCACGTGACTGTGCGAGTCCTTGGTCTTCACAGCACCTTGGCTAGACCAGGGCCCTGAGCACCAGTTGAACCCACTGTGCATGCCCAGGGCTCAGCCCGCAGGCTGCCATCGACATCCATCCACCAGTGATGGCTAGACACAGCAACTGCGGAGACCTCGGTTCTTGTCTTCGTTTTCCTGTGTCTGGATTTCCTGTGTCTTCCACAGTGAACACACATGGCCACTTTCATAAAGAACAACAATGATAGGCTCACACCTCTTCCCTTTCAGACTCATCGTGGTTCGTTTCTCTGGGAGAAAGATAAGCTCCCTGTAATAGGCCAGTATCTGGAAGACATCTGTGTTCTTCCCTCTCCCTCCTCAGGTGTTTAGGGGCATCCATCTACGTCAGAGGGCAGGGGGTGGGTCTGAGCATCCCACCTCGAGAAGCTAGTATCCTAGCATCCTGGTTCCGATGGTCCAAAAAGGACTTTAAGGCCTCCAGTGGGTCAGAGACCAGGTGATTTTTTTTTTTGATGTTATTGTTTTAGGGTGCGTGTGGTACAGGAGATTGAACTCGGGTGCTTTGCCACTGAGCCACATCCCCAGCCCTTTTTATTTTTTATTTTGACACAGGGTCTCATTAAGTTGCTCAGACTGGTCTCAAACTTGCCATCCTCCTTCCTCAGCTCCTCAGTAACAGGGATTACAGCTGCACCCCTGAACCCTGCAGGATCCAGATATTCGTAAAAGCGAAGAAACTTCTGCAATGTTTCAGCTTCTAACATGTTGTGGGTTACATTTAGTGGATGAGATTTTGGAACTTTACCTAGAGGAAGGTCCTTGGAGAACAGGAAGTAAGGGGAAGGCTGACCCTCCATCCCTGCTGGATCAAGGGAAGAAGTGGACAGCAGCTAGCCAAGGCAGAGGAGGGACATTCTGACCCAGACACTTGCCCTGGACTTGAGAGGAACATTGGGAGGTGCAGAGGGCACAGGAGCATTTACCCGAGTCCAGCTGCAGGGTGTGGGAGCACTTGGTGCAGGGAGACGAGCCCCCCACCCACATCTCAAGGGCAGAGTGGTGGGATAAACAATCCTCTGGACCCCAGTGGCACCAACAAAGGCCTGTCATGGAGGGGATAGAATATTCCCTGCAGAGGCAGCACCTTCTGGGCCAGAGACTGAGGAGAGACAAGGCAGAGACTGGAGGGTCCTGAGGGTCCTGTGAGCATGTGCTTTTTTTTCCCCCCCCTGGTAAAGATGCCTCATTTCCTGAGTTTGCCCATCTTCAATTTATGACATCAACTTCAACCCCAGGTCCAATTTGCAGGGTGGGAGGCAACAAGATTGACACTGTCTTTCATTTCCACTGGCCACTGTGTTAGGGTACAGGTTATATTGCTGTCACAAAGGATTGGCAATTTAAATGAGATGAAGTTTTTGTTTCTCGCCCTGTACTGGATTGCATAGTATTCCTGCAATTCATGCCCATCTGAAACCCAGAATGTGCCCTTACTTGGAGATAGGGTCTTTGCACTTGTAAGTACTTACAATGTGGTGGTACTGGGTTAGTGTGCTCCCTAACCTAGTGACTGGTGTCCTTATGAGAGAAGATACATGCAGGAGAAGGTCATGTGACCTGGGTGAGCCAGGAACGGTGCCGCTTCAAGCGAGGATTGCTGAGAACTCCAGCCACCGCTGGAAGCCCCGAGAGCCGAGAGGCAGGGCTCTGCTGGAGAGCCTCACGGGGAGCCGCCCCTGCTGACTTCTGGCCTCAGAACTGAGAGGGAACCCAGCTCTGTTATAGTAATCCCCCTTATCTGGGGTTTTGCTTTCTGTGGTTTCACTGACTGCATCAACTTTGATCTGAAAAATATTAAATGGAAAATTCCAGGAAAAAAAAAAAAGCTTCTTAAGTTTTAAGTCACGTTCCATTTTCAGTACTCCGGTGAAATCTCTGCACCATCCCACATGGGATGTGAGTCATCCCTTTGTCCAGGGTATCCACTCTGTATATGGTACCCACCTGTTAATCATTTAGCAGCTGCTGTGGTTATCGGACTGACCATTACAGTATGCAGTATCTTATTTTACTGAAAAATGGCCCCAAGGTATAATTATGTATTGTAGTATATTGTTATAACTGTTCTATTTTATTATTGTCATTAGTCCCTCCCTTGCTTAATTTATAAATTAAATATTATGTTAGGTATGTATGTATAGGAAAAAACAGTATATAAGCAGGGTTTGGTGCTATGTATGGTTTCAGGCACCCTCTGGGATCTTTTTTTATTTTTGATACCGGGGATGGAACTCAGGGGCACTAGACCACTGAGCCGCAATCCCCAGCCCTATTTTGTGTTTTATTTAGAGACAGGGTCTCACTGAGTTGCTTAGCACCTCACTATTGCTGAGGCTGGCTTTGAACTCATGATCCTCCTGTCTCAGCCTCCCGAACCACTGGGATTACAGGCGTGCGCCACCACGCCCAGCACCCTCTGGGATCTTGAAACATTTTCTGTCGATAAGGGGGACTACGTGTATTATAGGCCACAAGCCTGAGGTACTTTGTCATGAAACCCTGGGAAATGGCTACGCTTCTCCAACAGTCCCAAGGTGGGCAACAACTTCCGCTACTGCTCTCATCTCTTGGTCAACGTTGTTTGGGGGTTTTTTGGTGCTGGGGAATGAGCTCAGGGGGCCTTAAGCATCCACACATCCCCAGCCCTTTTTAATTCTTATTTAGAGATAGGGTCTCATTAATTTGCTTAGGGCCTCACTAAGTAGCTGAGGCTGGCTTTGAACTTATGATTCTCCTGACTCATCCTCCGGAGCAGCTGGGATTACAGGTGTGGGCCACCGTGCCCAGCTAAGCTACTTTGACCTTAAGAGCCTGCTCAGGAGTGGCACTTCACTTCTGCACAGTCTCCATGCATTGACCCTAGTCACTCCAACTGCTAGGGGGACTGCAAGGGGCAGTGTCTGCTGGAGACCGGGGGCCCACAGGAACCCACAGGTTTCCATTCTGCAAAGGAAGACAAGACCGAGGGTGGTTTGAGGCATTTGCTCCCTCTCCCGTGCAGGCCTGGGAGGTAGGTCAGGTGGCTCCTGGGGTCTAGGAGGCTGGGTCCTCCAGGAAAGAGGACTCCCCCAGTCCGCTGCAGCAGTGAGCACAGAGCAAGCACACACCAGGGACAGGCTTCGAAGTGGCTGCGGTGTCTTAAAACCCTGGTGTCCCTTTACTTCCTTGTTTTGAGAAATAGGCCATAAAGGAAGTTCGTACCTCGTAGAAGGTGATGCATTGCTGTCCCCTGCAGCAAAAAGGAGAAAAAGGCCATTTGGCTGTCTCTCACTGGAAGCCACCACATGTGCCAGCACCAAAATGTCACTGCTGCCCAGTGGGTGCCCCGGGGGATCTGGCTGATTCTAAGCCACCTTCCAGGCTCAGCTGCAGGCATGTCCCTTTGACCTTTGACCTGGCTGTATAAGGGTGACTTGATCCCTTTGTCAGTAGGGCCACAGCGCCATCGCCAGCCCCTTTGCTTTCTACCCTGCAGGTCGAGCTGGGATAACTGGGCTATTTCCAGCCACTGTGATTTCCAGCTGCTTGGAATACGTAGCCCATCCCACGACGGAAACAATCTGAACCAAACCTCCGTCAGCAGAGGAGAGGTAAGTCAGGATTGCCATGCCCACACAGAGGACCCAGAAGGTACATCAGGGCAGGGTGACAGGCAGAGGGCTCCTCAAAGCTGCTGTGCCACAACCATGCCATGTGGGAGGGTTCAGGGTGGCCGCCTCCTCCCAACTTTGCAGAAAAGTCAGACTTGCAGATTGCACACCCCATGCAGCCATGGAGCAGGCTGAGCAGCCAATGATGCTGAGGAGACATCTGCATGTCTCCGAGACGGTGGTGGGCATGGAGGGGCTGCCACGTGGCCAGGAGAAGCAGGGGGTTGCCTCTCTGCTTCCCGGCAGGGCTGGTTCCCCAACCTGCCAGGACACATGATCCCAGGAAAAACATGTCTGCACTTACAAACTGTGGTCTGGCCACTCAGGGGAAGACATTCAGCCATGGAAAGGAGTGGAGTCCTGATAAGGGCTGCAGCCTGATGGGCCCCGAGGACAGACTGCGAGGTGCCAGTAAGCCAGACCCCAGAGTGCACATCCTGCACGGGCCGTGCTGTTGGATGTCCCAAGCGGGGAAATCTGTGGAGACAAACAACACGCCTGTGGTTGCTTAGTGGTCAGGGTGTGGGTGAGGTGATGGCTAAAGGGTGCTGGTTTGCTTTTGAGGTGCTAAGAGTGCTCTGAAATTGGCTGAGGAAATGGTGAGCCATGAATACACTGAAAACCACTGAATTGCTTGTTTTGAATGGGTGAGTTCCTGTCAGGGGAACTGTGTCTCAACAAAGCTGTTCAGAAAGAGAAGCACGTGTGTTTGTGCAGACTCAGACGAGAACTGCTAAAGCCTCCGCCCAGTAGTGGGACTGGAGTTGACAGAGGGGCCATCACCTTATTTCAGTCTTAGCTGAAATAAGCAATGCCTGTACTTTTGCAGTAAGCAGCAACTCTTGTTATTTGGGAAACCAACAGGGGCTTTTTAAAGAAGAACCAGAAGAAATATACACACGATGGATTTGTGCCCGTGTGGGGTTCTGTGGACTCACTGACACCCTCTTCCTGGGGTTTGGAACAGTGCAGACCCACGCGGTGGCTCGCCGTCAGCACCTCAGTGTCTGCTGGCCTGGCGGGGAGAGGGCACCTCCACTCCAGCAGGGCGACAGGTACCTACCTCCCTGTCTCCTAAGTAAACAGGCCAAGTCCCCTTCCTGCGTGTTCATCACAAACCGAGTCAAGCTCCATATCAGTCGCAGCATTTTGAAAGGAGCTGATGTGGACCCAGTCCTTGGGAAGGATAATTAAGACAGATGAGACAGTGCCGCTTCTTTTTCTCCGAGCAGAGAACTCAGATGTGGGGCTTGGTGGCAGCTGGCTGGAAGCCTGGGCACTTGGGGGTCTTGGCAGGATGAGAGCTGCTGGAACAGAAGTTAATAGCGAAGCCGGCTTGAAGTCAGAAAGCTGGCGGGGTCTGGGTAGGCACTGCTCTTTAGGAATGCAGCCCTGTCTCCCTGTGGTCACCCCATCAGGTCCAAGGAACGCAGATGGGCTCAGTCCACCTGAAAGGACTGACAGCAGGACAAGCAGGAGACACTGACTGGCAGGGCAAATGGGGTCTTGCCAAGGCCTCTCTGTGCCCTCAGGAGGGCTGGGCTTCCATGTCTGCTTTGCTCTTGCTTTTGGAGTTTAGGAAGAAAACATCTGCCTGGCATATTTGGCACCGACATCCAGCCCAAGACAGAGGCTGAACATGTTCCGGTGACCCCTGGGGCCTCCTCTGGTGAGGCCTCTTGAAGGCCCTGGCTGACTCCCAGTGCTCAGGCAGGTGGGTCGACATGGAGGGTGGTGGTGCAGCTCTCTGGCATGACCAGCACAGGCCACCAGGCCCTGGATAGGAACGGGAACTGCTCCCAAATGCAGCTGCCCTGTTGAAGATTCCAGGTCCAGCCTCTCGGAGCCCGGTGTGGAAATTCAAGAGCCAAGCAATGGGGCTTCTCAGCTGGCAAAAGTGTGGGCTCAGCAGAGCAATCACCATGTCCCAAGGGAGGCTGACCCAGGGGCAGTGGGTGTCTCTGCCCTGTCAGCCAGCTGCCACAAATGGCAGGCCACTGGCCTACCAAGGAGCCTTCTCTTGCATCATGGGCTGGACATGACAGCAGCTGTGACAACAATAACCCACCCTGAGTGACTCTGTGGGGTGCTCCCTTGCTCCGAGAAGGGACAGCTCCTCTCCACACCTCAAAGACACAGGCAGAGGTGCACCCGCACACAGCTGGAATGTGGTGGGTGAGACGCCCTCAGGATCTCCATTATGGATGCCACACTGCCAATGGTCATCCTGAGCTGCCTCCCAGAGTTGGTTTAAACTTATCACAATAAGTGCTTCATTCGAAGACTTGCATTTATACCCAGTTTTGGTTTTTTCCTATTACTTGGTGTGTTCTTAGATGTGAATGGAAGCCCTGTGTCAGAGGCCAGAACTGCACAGGAAACCCTCCTTGCCTTCCAGGGCTGTGTGGTGTACAGAGAGGGTTCAGGCACCACCCCGGCCGCCCAAGGGCTAGGGAAGAGGCAGCGCCTGGACAGTGGGCGGAGATCAGGGCCGTCTGGGGTGCTCTGCCCTTCCTTCCTCCAGACTCTGCCCCCCACCCCCTGTCCCACCAGCCCTCCCTGGCCCCTGGTGGAGACTCCCATGTGTCCCAGAGGACGTGAGCAACCTGCCAGTGAGCAGGACAGTGGTCAGAGTGTCCCCAGGTCCGTGGGTGCAAGTGCTCCTCTCCTGGCTCCAGAGTCTCTCAAACTGGACAAGGAGGAGAGTAGCCCAGGGACTAGGAAGGCAGGAGGCCACACCTGGGCATGAGGACAGGGTGGCTGACAGGGTTCCACCTGGAGCCAGACCCCTCCTCTACACACCCCTCCTCCATCTTCTGTCCCTTCAGAGCCGTTCAGGTATGGCCATGCCTGGCAGCCAGAAGATTTGTCTGTGGCCTTTCTAGGGCAGTTGGCACAGCAGAGTAGGAGGGACTTTAGGAACCTGACAGTCCCACAAAACCCAACGATGAATTCATCTGAAGCGAGAGCTGTGGAGGTAGCAGCACTCGGAGGTCACCCAGCTCTGTGGAGGGGTCTTGAGTTCCACATCTTCTGATGCATAGGTTGATTTTGACTGATTTTCCCTGTTAGGTCTAAATCTCTCCTTTGTGTCATACCATGCGGTGGGCATGAGTGTGCCCACATGATAAAGGGGGTGGTGACACATGTCCACTTTCCAGAGGGGCTTTTCAGCTGGGCTGTAGCTGGCCGACCTCTTCCCAGGCAGAGCCAGCACAACAGCTAGAGAACCAGACAGGCCGCCCCTCCCGAAGCCTCTGGCCAGGTGCTTGCTCAGGCCCATCCTAGATGTCATAGGTGCCATTCTTCAGACCTGGCCCTTTCCCCTCCACTGTGCAGGTGAAAGATCCGAAGCCCAAAGAAAGGAAATGACTCCTCAAGGCCTGCCTCGCTCACCATGCTGACGGCAGCGCGGGGCAAGAACTTCTGTGTGCCTCTGCTGTGCCCCTTAACCCCACAGGGTTGTGGCATTACCCCCTGGGGGAGGAGGAAACGGAGGCAGGAGACAGCCAGGCGGAGAAGTCTGCCTGAGGCCTCTGTCCAGTGAGTGAGGAGCTGCGTCTTGCCCCAGGCTGCCTGGGCTCCTGCTGTCAGTGAGGAGAAGCCCTCGGCCACTTCCTGAGCCCTCCAGGAGATCCACAGGGACGCCTCCCTCCTGCCCACCCCAGGGTCCAGGGCAGCCTCTCAGCAGGGCGCAGCTCCACTGAGGCTGGTCAAGGCATCGCAGTTAGGCTCCAGTGGTCCCTGAGAAGGCGTCCTGAGGGGACCTGTGGGGCCAGGGACAAAGGGCCTGGCTCGCCTTTGAGCAGCACTCTGAGCCACCCAGAGCCACCCAGAGCAACTCAGTACCGTGGGTCTGATGTCCTTCATCACAGCTGCCACGTGTTTGCTTTTTATTGATTTTGTTGTCTTGCTATGTGAGACTTTCCCAGGACTTTACCATAATAGTGTTTTCTAGTCAGGCCGATGATGTCTCCCTTAAGGGGCATTAATATTCGAATAAATTGTTCTTAAGGTGCACCTACTTATGAAATAAACTATAATAAGCGCACTAGAGTGTTCCATGGAGCATAGTATGCATCATAATACACAGAAAGCTATCGAATATTCATAACTTTGCTTTAACTTCCCGACTCAGTCTGCAGGGAGTGGATGCCTTCCAGAACAATTTCTATCAGAGGAAGCTCACCAGAGCCTCTTCCAAGGCAGCAACATCAGTGGCCAGCTGGGTGGGGGCAGCTTGAGAGGCCCTGCAGAGCCCTCCTGCGTGGAGGCCATGGGCGCCAACTGAGAGAAGGGCCTCTGTTCAGCCACAGCTGAGGTGCGTGTCTGAGCCTCGTCCCCCTTGTCTGGGCGTTTCCCTGCCTGGCCCAGGGACTACTGCACGAGGAGGACTTCAGTGTGTCCAGAGCTTCCCTCTGGTGTAGGTGTCAAGTGCATGGCCTCCAAACAGTGTCTTTACTGTGTGTCAAACGTCTGCTCTGAACAACGCTGTATCAAACCTTAAGGTGAAACCTGGGAGCCACCCAGGCCTTTCAACTTCAGCCTAATGCCCCTTGCCCAGGGCTCACCACCAGTGTCACGGCTCCACAGACTGTTCCGAAGAGTCACGGCATCCGGGTTGTGGGGCCTCCTGGGAAGATGCTGGGAGGCAGAGGCAGGAGGATGGCAAGCCTGAGGCCAGTCTCAGCAACTTCATGAGACCTGTCTCAAAATAAAAAGAGAAAAAACAAAGAGAAAGAGAAAGGGAGAGTAGGAAAGGAAGGAAGGAAGGGAAGAAGAAAGGAGAAAAGAAGAAAGCTTGGGCTGGGGTGAGAATTGCCAGTCACCCAGGGAAACCGAAGACAAGCGTTGCTTGATTTGTGCATCCCAAGAAAGCTAGGTGCCCAGTTCAAAAGAGTCTCAGGCTTCACCACCTCGTAAGCCCCTACCCCCAGCCTGAGGACTCAATGTCTCCCACAGCCTGGGGCAGGGCAGGGTGGTTGAGACCTGTGGGTTCCCTAGGCCAAGAGGGACTTGCAGAAAGGACTTTCAGGCAGCAGGGCCCCCTCCCTGGGCTCTGGGAGGTGCACCCACCATGCTTACCTGGAAACCATCAAAGCCAAGGAGACACAGGCTGGCCAGAGTCTGGGAACCCATCCTTCTCCCTGCACAGGTACTCGGAATCATGTCCACAGTCAACTGCTGCCCAGTGTGTCCAAGGCTCCTCTGTGCCCAGGGACACCTGGGCCTGGGCACAGAGGAGCCTTGGACACACTGGGCAGCAGTTGGCTGGTTGGTAGGTAGCTATGTTCTCACTCCCTGGGTGGTCTGTCTCCACCCAGCCTGTCTCTGCAACTACATTATCTCTCCGCTGCGCCTTCCACCCAGGACACCACCTTTACCCTCCATGCCGAGTGTGCCAGAGTTGGCACTTGGAGGGTTTCAGGCCCTCCCATGCCCACCTTCTTGCCCTCAGTGGCTGCCTGTGTCTGGCTTGTGGTAGGTGCTCACTAACTTTTGAACGAGTAGCGCAACACAGGCCTTTAAGATAATCCCTGAGCTGTGGGCCCAGAGACTACATCCCACCCTTTCTCCAGCCAGCGTTAGAACAGAGCAGAAGCAAGTGTCGCATGGGTGGGGTCTTCAAATCCACTTGGTGGGCCACACAGAAGGCGGCTCTTCCCCCTGCCAACCCTTTCCTGCCTGCTCCTGAGGTGGGTGCCTGGGGCTGACCTCAGGGATTGGCTGGGGAGTGGCACATGATTTGGCCTCCGCCTCCTGAGGCCTCGGGGTGGCTGTTTCAGAGCACTGTAGAGGCTAGGACTTGTCACTGGGAGCGTTTCACAGGCATGGCACCTCCTAACTGTGTTTTCACAGAGTCTGTGCTGAGAGTGCGTTGACATGGACTGGTGCTCTCCGTCTACGTTGACTTACTCTCTGTCGCAGGAGTGCTCCGCATCACTGGTTTGCTGTTGTTGTTTTGTTTGTTTGTTTGTTTCACGGTACTGTGGATTGAACCCAGGGCTTTGTGCGTGCTATGCAAACACTCCATCTTGTCACCTTTTAAAGCATCTCTGAAAATGTGCTGTCTTGCAATTGAGCCTGCCTGGACAAAGGGTCACTGTGGGCTTGGTAGGAACTTGGCCACAGCTAAAGCCTTCTTCCTTGCTAGAGATGTGCCTGCTTTTTCAGTGCCACACGGGTGGAACTTGGACATTGTTAATGCCTTCCAGGAGACTGATATGTACGAGGATGCTGCTATGCAGAAAGGTAGTGAGCAGAAATCCATTAGTGAAGCAATATCCACCTCTAGGAGAAGGACCCCGAGGCCCTGTGCCTTTTTCAGAACCACCTCTAAGTGCTTTATGAGCAAGGAGAGGTGATGGGACACACAGGTGGATGAGGTTCATTGTGTTTGGTGACAGAGATATGTGCAAAGATGAGCTCCCACGTACCCAGCAATGCAGCTGGGACAGGAGCAGAGGCTAAGCCCCTCACAACATAGGAGGAGCTCACCAGGAAGCTGCTGGGCTGGATCATGTTCTGTTGTGAATGCCCTGCAGGAGGGCTGTTTTCTTCCCTGTTCATGAGGTCATGGTACATCTTACAACTTATAGTGCTTGTGCATGAAACAAGACCTAACAGACACCTAATTTGTGAGCAGCACCCAGCTGCAGTGTGCAGTTCACGCTGAACATCTTCATTCTATTTCATTTTATCAAAATTACAATCATGGTCTACTCAATAGATTTCCTGGTCTGCTAATGGTCTGTGACCTGCAGTTTGAATAAGAAGGTATGGGTGCCATCAAGTGCATCTTGTAGAGGAGCCTACTTGGAGGCATGACAGAGGACAGCGCCACATTTTTAAGCCAGCACTGTCTAATAGAAGAAGACGCAACAGGATTACAGTGACCTCAGCTTGTGTCACCTCCAGGGCAGGGGCCAGCCAACCGTGCGTCTAAGGGCTAAGACACAGATACCTTGGGCTTTGTGAACCAGTGGTCTTTGCTACAACCAGTCACTCTGCCATGGGGTGGGAGCAGGTAGAAAATACTGGACCAACTATCTCTGGCTGTGTCCCAGTGGGCCACAGAAAAGATCTGGCCAGGGGTCCATTGTTTGCTGGCCCTCCAATGATTACTCCATTTCTAGACTCCAGTTCCAGCCAACAAATCCTCTTTTTAAATTTGTTTAAGATGTCATAAAAAAATCTCCAGTTAAGACAACCACGTTTGATCTCTCCGAGAGATGCGGGCAGTTTCCTGGGGCTCTCTTGTTAGCTCCTGGGCTCCTTCTTGGCTGGCGCCTGTGTTGGCCCCTCTGCTCCCTCCATCACCCCTTCCCTGTTTATTTATCTCAACTCCTGAGTTGCTGGCTGGGTCATCTGCCCTGATGAGCACGTGGGGACGTGGCGTTGGCTTCCCTGAGGCTGGCACTGTCGGCTCACGACTTGCGCCCCCCCCCCCGGGAGTGGGGCAGTTGTTAGCTGGTGGAGGGCAGGTGGCCAACAGGCAGAAAGGCCCTCCAAGTGCATGGCTTTTGGGGTGCAGAGGAAGCCTTCCACAGCCCCCTCTCGGGTGGAGTGGCCCCCCAGTTCCTGAGTTGCTGGTGGAGCCAGCAGGGGGCGTCTCCCACTTGCAAACCCAGCAGGTGTCAGCCAAGCTCCAGCTCCAGGTGAGGCACTCGCCCAGCCCTGCAGAGGGAACTAGTTTCAGATGACAAATACTAGCCTACTGGTGGCCAAATGCCATCCCAGGGTCAGATGACCTCTGTGTAATGGCAGTGTAGATGGACCACAAGGGTTTGCCTGCCTGTTCCTCACCTTCTTCTGGGGACTCTCTGTTCCCAGCTGGTCTCTGATGATTTACACCTGACAAATGAGTTACGTCTCTGGGGGTTTTGACAGTGGAAGGGTGTGTCAGGTTGAGTCCCTGGTGGGTGGCTGTTGGCAGCCATTGGACTTGGGACCATCCTAATCCAGTAGGTCTTCAGTTCTCCCTCCAGAGTCCTTATATCACACAACACATTCGGAGGGGACATGATTCAGGGACACTGTTCAGCCCACTCCACTTGCTTCAGGAAGTTGCAATAAAGGGAAGCCCCCAATGCCCCAGCTTAGACCTGACATTCCTCAAGCCAGGTCTCTCATGGCCCCAAAGCACCATGTGAGGCTATCAGATGTCACCAGTCACTACAAGCTGATTTGCAGTGAGAATGCAGAAGTCAATTGTTGAGATGGGCACAGTGGTACACACCAGTAATTCTAGTGGCTCAGGAGGCTGAGGCAGGAGAATCCAGAGTTCAAAGCCAGTCTCAGCAAAAGCAAGGTGCTAAGCAACCAGTGAGACCCAGTCTCTAAATAAAATACAAAATAGGGCTGGGGTGTGACTTAGTGGCCAAGTGCCCCCAAGTTCAATCCCCAGTACCCCCTCCACAAAAAAAACAAAAGATGTCATTTGTTGAGGTGCTCAGGGAGGAAGTAAAGAGGGCAGCAGGCGTGGGCATTCAGGACCTGGAAGTGTGGCCTGTTCTTGTTTTTCTGGAGGTGCTGTGGCTCTGAGAGACTCCTGCAAGCTCTCTCGGTGGGTTCCCTTCTGATCTTGCCAGTTCCAATTTTGTTTCTTCCATTCCAAGCATGCACATCCTGTGAAGTCCCACTGAACAAGTCCACTCTAGATCAGGTTGAAGTTCCTGAAGGCAGGTGGGAGAGCAAGGGCCAGAAAGGAGAGTCCAGGGACACCAAGGGCTCCGTCCTACAGCTGGAGCTGACCTGAGGCCAGCAGCTCCCGACCTGCCCATTGTGCATTCTCCTGGGGTTTAGTTTGCGCTGGTGAGTGGGATGCTCGCTGAGTCACAGAAGGGGGCTGTGTGCCCAGGAATAGAGGGGTGACCAGCAGGAACTCTGCCCACTGAGACCATAAGCCTGGAGGATTCCTTACCAGGAGACTTTTCTTTGGGAAACACTTATGACAATCATCAAGATTACATGATGCTTTGGTGACATCAGAGGCTGGTCTTGGGGAATGGAAATCTAAGACCCTGCAAGCTGGAGCACTGGGGTGCTCTTCATAGTAAACTTGCTGAAGGAGTGAAGTCGGTTGGACAGCGTCCCCCTGTAAGACTGGAAAATGCTGCACCACACGACACAGATTACCAAAGAGGTCTCTCTTTATTACAAAAGGCTGTGTGTTTATATAGGTCTAAGAGAGGTAGCAGGGCTGAGGTAGATAACAGTCGCCCGTTTATTGGCAAGCTCTTCCATATGTCAGTTCCGGGGCCCAAGATGTTAATTCTAATTGGGGCTAAGGCTTCCTACCGGCAGGGTTTGAACATTGGCGCCAGCGGGAACGTTTCGCGCCAGTGAAAGAAACAAAGAAGAGAAGGAGGGTCGTTAGACGCCATGCTGGGGTTTTTCTCTGGGGTGCGGCTGCCGTTATGTTTTCCCAACACCCCCCACATCATGTCCACCCAGAATGTGGTATGGGAGGCAGGGATCCTGTAGGTCTAATGGAGGATGTGCTGGATTAGGGTGGCCCTAAGTCCAAGGCTGGTGTCCTACAGAGGAGAGGGCACCCACTGGGGGACAGCCACACACGACAGGCAGAGTGGAGTGTTGCAGCCTTGGATGGCCAGCGAGCTCCAAGCCTCTAGAGGGGAAAGGCCCTCCCCAGACACCATGAGCTTGGGCTTCCGGCCTCCACACTGTGAGAGAATGCACTCCGTTGTCCTAGCCAGTCGAGGTTGCAGCAGTCTGTCTGGCAGCCTGAGAAGCGAATACAGGAGCAGTGGAGACAGTGAGCTCCTAGGCTGGCAGCCTCCGCAGCCCCGCCCTGCTGCCAGCCCCGCCCTGCTGGGTCTTGCTTTCTAAGCAGCAGGGGCTACCCCCCCCCACCCCGTCCCCAACACCAAGCCCTTGCTCTGTCCCTGTGCTCTGACAGCTCCCTGCCTTCCAAGAAGATCCCCCCGTCACCCTGAGAGGCCAGCCCTGCCTGCCCTGCTGGACCCTGCCCCTTCCTCTGGTCCTCTGGTCCTCTGGTCCCTTGCACTGCGGTCACACCACTTGTGTGATGGTGTCAAAGAGGCCATCATCAGTGTCTGTGTCTGCCCCTCCTGCTGGTCCAGCTCCTGGAGGTGCCCAGGGCCAGGGCTGAGTCCACCCTGAGGGATTACCATGCAGGATCTTTCAGCAGAGCCAGAGTCCACAAGCACTGAAAGAAGAGCCCCCGGGCTTTGTTGGCAGGAATTTGAGAAACAACCATTCAAGCCTCAGGTCATGTCAGAACTTCTCTACACTCTTACTGCCGGGGTGGGTTTGTTTCTCCCTCCCCAGCCAGTGGGAAGATGATATAGCCCTGCTTGATGGCCCAGTGTGTCAGTAGGTGGTCCTGCCAGAGGGTTGGGACAGCCCCCTAGTGTCACCCCCAACTTTGGTCACACCCCTGCCCTCTCAGACCACATCCAGCCTACACCAGAGGGATGAGAAGGCCCCTAGCAGTTTTCCTCTCTGGGGTGCTGCTATCTCACTCTGCTATCTCACTCTGCTAACGAGACAGCTGCTTCACACCTACTCATGCCAACAATTTCTAAAATTCTGACATAAAACTCGATTTACCTAAACTTGAGTGATTGTATACTTCTGAAGCAAAATTGCCCAGCTGTAGAACAAGATGGCAACACATGCCCTTACAGTCTGTCACACTGCTCCCTCTTCCCAGAGGTCCTGAGTGGCTCCTGCGTGGGCAGCACCAGGGCTGGCAGTCCTGGGAGCCTGGGCAGACATGGGGTGCAGAGCTGAGCAGGCAGGACAGGACCAGAGCTGGGAGACTCCTGAAGGTGTGGGGTGAGCAGGCCTTGTTCCCTGGGCTCACTACCCACATCTGATGTGGCTCATCCCTCTGCCTCCTCCAAACCCAGCCCAGCCAGTGGCCCCCCCTCAGGGGATGCCAACTATGGGGGCAGGCTTCCTCAGGGCCCCTCCAACCTTAGAGTGTTTCCTTCACCTTCTCTGGCTGCCTCTGCCTCTGCCCATCTCCTGCAAAGTCCTGAAGTGATCTTACCTCCCAGATTCACCTAGGTCTCCTGATGAGGTCAGCACGTGTTTGTGAAGAACAGAGGTAAGAGGTGGCTGGAGGCGCCCCTTCTCTCACATCCATCTCGTGACATTACAGAATGTCTTCTAAAATATTCCAACAATGCCAATCGGAGACAACATGTCATATAAGGCTCCTGACATCCCCTTCACGCCTGTTAACGTGGCCGTTCAACACAATCCACAGGACTCATGAGGGCACTGTGCCCATCTCTCCTGCTGGACAAGGCCACAGGGTCTCCAGCCTGTCTGTCTCCAGGGCCTGGACACACTGGATGGGCCTCGGGCAAATGGCCTCCTGGAAGCCCAGTTCCATCCTCTGTAAATAAAACCGTCACCCCTGTCTCATGGGTGCAGGAGGGCCAGAGACAGGGAGGGAGACCCCCAGGGCTGTCAGGCACAGTTCCCTTGTTCCAGCTGAGTGCAAGGTGAGTCTCTCTGCAGGCTTTGTACAAATCTGTGGCCAAATTAAACCAAGATTCATGCCAGCAGAGAGTGCCAGTAAGCCTTCTAGAGGGGTCTCACCCTCGCTCCAAGTCCTAGGTCGGAGCTTGACCCCTAGTGTGGGGCTAATGGGTACATAGGGTGGGCCTTGATCCAATAGGTGTCCTTATAGAATGAGGAAGAGGCATAGGGACGCGTGTGCACAGAGGAAAGGAGGAGAGGTGGAGGTGACCATCTGGGCCAGGAGGAGTCCTCTCTAGCAACCAACCCGGCCAGCACCTGTGTCTCAGACTCCCAGGCCCCTGCACGGCGAGGCCAGGAGAGGCTGTCATCTAGGCCGCACAGCCGTGGCATTTGTTAGGTTAACTTGAGCAGGACTAGTACAGCAAGCCTCCGTGGCCTGTTCATTTGTCCTGGAAACTCTGTGTTGACTGTTTCGTTGATGGGGCCCTGCCATTTCCCAAGATGGACGTGAACATTTTAAAATCTGTGTTTGCAGTTAAATGACTATTGGCAGGCAGCACGTGAGCGCTGCAGTACACGTGGTGTCTGTTGGTGTCGCCAGCCCTCACCTGCCTGAACCACACAAGACAGAGGGCTCTAGTCTCCAGGCTCTTCAAATCCTCCCTCCAGAACTTGGGACAATCCACGTGCCCCTCCAGAGTGTTCTCTGCCAGGGATTTCAAGGGATATTCACGGAGAGTAATTTTTTTCTCTCTCTTTGAAATGTGTTTGGGAATGGCTGTGCTGGTGGGGCTGGGGATTGCAAGTGCTCCCAGTTACCAGGATGTTCTCCCTAATCTGAAATGTCTCTCCTCCAGCCCCTATTTGCACTCTATGCAAACGATCCCAGTGCTCAGCTTTGGACGAGAGCTCCAGCTCTGGCTGGTGCGGGGAGAGGAAGAGCAGGTGATTTGGGCAACACATTAAGGCGACGAAAGCCTCTCTGTGTGCACATCGGCACACATGAAGGAGCAGGGCCTGGGCGAGCAGCAGCACGGGGCTATTTGCTCGTGGGCTGCAGCGAGAAACAGGTCTGATGGTCGGCTGGATGATCCATGGGCCAGGGCTGACCTGCAGCAGCAAGTGACCCCATGAGCCAAGACTGGGCCAGCCCCTGGCCCAAAAAACCTCCCACAAAAGTGGAAGGCTCCCTGTGTCTGGGGCTCCTTGGCCATAAAGAAGGACCACCAGCTAGGGACAAGTGCCCTGGGCAGGGCCCTGTGCCCAGCTGCCGTGGGAGTCCCACCTCCTGTGTGGAGGCAGGGGACTGATGTAGTGAGACACCTGCTGACCTCCTGGGCTACAGGTGTTGCCCCAGCAAGGCAAGGGCTCCCTGCCCAGAGGAGGACTGAGCGAGGGCACTGCCACCACGCCAACAGGCCGCAGGCTGCTCTGGGTGAGGAGAGGCGCCCACCTCTCTGCTCGCTACACACCTGTTTGCACTGCAGTGGACATGCTCCTGGCTGGAGAGACGCACCAGTGCCCTGCAGCCCGCAGCCCGCCGCCTGGGCCTGCCCTGGAGGCGCAAGTCCTCACATTTCCTTTCCCCTGTCCCACTTCTCTCTGCAGACAGCCCACATTTGTGGGCCTGACATGGGGCAGAGGAACCCTCACCCCACATCATGTGCCTGTCCACTCCCCACCCCCACCCCTGTGCCACACTCTAGAGCTGAGGCCTGGCCAGTGGGGGGACAGGGCCAACCCTCTGCTGCTGAGGCCGCTGGGACAGGGAAGGAATGCTACATTCCCACCCGTGGGCCGGTTCCTTTCAGGATAAAGGTAAAGGTGGAATTGTTTAGGATTCAGCAGGAGCCAGGGTTAGAGGTGGGTTTAAACTTGGTCATGACTAGAGCTGAGTCTCTAGTAGGTTCCATTTCAGATCTGGATGCTGCTGCTCTGGGGGCATCCTGAGTCCCTCCAGGCCCTCCCCCAATCCTGGACATAGCTGCCCCCTGACCTGTGGTTTTTATTTGTAGCTATTTGGAGTAACCAGGACATCCCTCAAAGGCCTAGAGGATACTCTGGGTTCCTCAGGGCATTTACCACGCCCTGGGTGTCCCGTGGGTGTCACACACAGCTTAACCTGCATTTCCCTCCCCAGACTCATCTTGGCAGAAGGCCCTGGCAAGGGAGTTGCTGGACACAGGGTTCCAGGACCTCTCAAGCTGCCTGTCCTGTTGAAGGGATGGCCCCCAGGGAGGCCTGAGTCCTGGACAAAGGTGTATTCAGAGTAAGGGCCTCTGCCTCCTGAGGCCTTGTGTAGGCCTGGCTCCACTCCATTGTGTTGTCCCCAGAAACCGCCGACCAGGACTTCCCCTTGCGCTTCACTTTGCCTCCCGGGAAACAGTGCCAGGACCTGCCTTCCTGGGTGAGCCTGGCCAACAGGGTGCACACCAGCACCTTCCACCCTCCTAGACGTACCCGGCCAGGACGAGAGGGGGCTTCTGGGCCTCCCCACCAGTGGGATGGTGGGGCCAACCAGAGCAGGGGTCTCCTTGGACAATAATGTACAGTGAATGTGCAGCTCTCTCTGGCCTGGCAGGGAACCACCGAGAAAGGGCAGACACTGCCTGTGGATGGCAGACCAGGGCACGGGCCCAGAGTTCATGTCCCCGTCCGCGGACCCAGGTGACTTGGAGGTATAAGATCTGATGTGGCCCTGATCATGACGGCATTCATTCCCACAGGTCAGTTGCTCTGGCTCCTGGTTCTTGGGGCCACCAGCACGCAGGAAGAGAATGGGGCTGGAGGCTGGGCCAGTTCCTGGGCTGAGGATGGAGCGAATCCAGAGAAGCACAAGGAGGAAGCAGGTGTGAGTCCCGGACCCGGCTCCTGCCAGCTGGCCCTGGCTCAGCTTTCCCTGGAATCCTTGGGCATCTGCTTCTGGCTGTAATAATTCAAGCCCAACACTCTGGGCCTATCTGTTTCCTGTGACTTAACACCCTGTGAATGTATTCCCTCCCAGTTCTGGAGACCGGATGTCTAAAATCAAGGGGTCACAGGGCTGGTTCTTTGGGAGCCTCTGGGGAAGCGTCCATCTCACAGCTCTCTCCCAGTTTCTGGTGCTGCCGGCCATCCTTGGTGTTCCCTGGCATGTGGCCATGTCACTCCAATCCACATTCATCTTCCCATTCCCTCTCTGTGTCTCATGACACACTCTCATTGGATTTAGAGTCCACCCTAGTCCATTATGGTCTCATCTAGATCCTTGGATTGCATCTGCAAATCCACATAAAGTCCTGTCCTGAGGTTGAGTGGACATGGAGTTTTGGATAGACCCTCCACAACCCATGGCACTGGGTATCAGGGCTGCTTGTCCAGCTAATTGTGAAAAGTGAAGATTGCTGTCCAAGGCCCATCCAGGGCCAGCGTGGGATGCACGGCAGAAAACAAGGCTCTCTCCTGCCAGACGGACACACCGTCGGTTGCCTGTCTCCTCGAGTTTTATTTTTAGTTAAGTCTAATTGTTGAAACAACCCTAGTGAACTAAAACTGGGGGTTGCTTAAATTCTCTATTCCTGCTCTAATAAATTACACAATGTTTTAAAGCAACCCCAAATTTATTATTTTGCAGTTCTGTTACATTGGAGGTCTGAGCCGGGTCTCCCTGGATGAATGTTTCCCCTGGTAGCTCTGGGGGAGAGCCCACTCATTGCCCTCTCTGGCTGCTGGAAGCGGCTTTGCTCCTTGGCTTGTGGCCCCTTCCCAGTCCCCAAGGTCAGAGCTGGCCCCTGGAGAACTTTTCAACCACAGCTCTCAGCCTCCTCTCTTCCCTTGGCCTCTTTAATGGACTGGTGATTTCATCACCCCCCACCCCCGATAATCCAAGATAATATTCCATCTTACAGTCAGCTGATTAGCAGCTTTAATTCTATCATACAATCTTTATTCCCCTTTGCCATATCAGGCAACATATTCACAGGTTCCGGGGATTAGGATATGGATCTCTTGGTGGGGGGGCCTCATTCTGTCTACCACAGGGGTTTTCCTGGATACCTTATTGTTATTGATTGCGAAGTTAATTCCGTTTTTATTAGAGTACACTTTCTGCATTATTTCAATCCTTTACATTCATTACGGCTTGCTGCCTGGCCCAGCACACGGCGGCCTACCTTGCAGAACTCACGGTGAGCTCTAGGAGTGGGCACTCTCAAGTTGCAGGGTCAAGGTAACAGATGTTTTCATATCCCCGTGTTTTAACTGAATTTCTCTCCATTGGTTCTATCAGTGGCTGAGAAATGGCTGTTAAAACCTCTAAGATTGCAGAACTGTCTATTTCTTCTTTTAATAGATGCACATATATTTATGATTGTTATGTCTTCCTGATAAATTGACTCTTGTCATTATGAAGTATCTCTCCCTATCACTTTTAATGCCTCTGTCTTAAACTCTATTTTTGCTGATATTAATGTACCCACTCCAGCTTTCTTGTGCAAGGTATATCTGTTTCCAAGTATTTATGTTCAATGTATTGACAGTAATAGACAAAATAATTATAACAGCTACATCTTGCTTTTTTAAAAAAATAATTGTGGCAGAATACACAAAACATGAAACTTACCATCTCAGACATTTTAAATGCACAGTTCAGCAGTTTCAGCTGAATTTACATGATTGTGTAACCAATCTCTAGAAGTTTTTCATCTTGCAAAACTGAAATTATCCCCCAATTAGAATGCCCCCTTTCTCTTTTCCCTCCCTGACAACCACCAACCTGTCCCCATGAGTCTGGCTGCTCCTGTGAGTGAAGTCTTGTGTTGGTCTCTGTGACTGGCTTACTTCACTCATGCAGTGTCCTCAGGGTTACCAACCTGGAGCATGTGTCATGACCTCCTTCCTCACTGAGGCTGATTATTCCACTGCACACACACCGCACTTGATTCACCCTCTTGTCTGCCACTGGACACATGTGTTGCTTCTGCCTTTGGTGATGGCGAATAATGCTGTTATTACCATGGGTACAACTATCTTTATGACCCGGCTTCAAGGTCGTGGGATACTCGCCCAGGAGCAGAACTTCTGGATCATACTTTCTATTTCCCATAGTGACTGCACCATTTTACATTTCCACCAACAGTGTGCAAAGGCTTCCAAGTTCTCCACATCCTCCCTGAGCCTGTTACTTAACTCCCTCTTTTCCTCTCTCCCTTTATCTTTCTTCCCTTCCCTTCTTCCTTCCAAGAGTAGCCATCCTAATGACTGTGAAGTGTAGGTCTTTTTAAAAAATAGGTAAAGACAAACTGCCTTTTGGTTATAGTGACCTGACCACTAACATTTAACATGATTATTGATATGGCTGAAGTTACTGATTGATATGCTATGAAGTTACTAATTTATTATTTGTTTTGTTTTTTTCCATGCTTTGTGCTCCTTACTTTCTGCCCTTTAAAAAATTCCATTCTAATTAGTTGTTTTAGTCAGCTTTCTCACTGCTGTGACTAAAAGGACCCAACCAGAGCAACTGTATAGGAGGAAAAGTTTATGTGAAGGCTTGCAGTTTCAGAGGTCTTAGTCCACAGAAGGCCAGCTCCACTCCTTGGGGTTCCAGGTGAGGCTGAACATCATGGTGGGAGAGTGTGGTGGAGGGAAGCAGCTCACATCACCATCAGGAAGCAAAAAGAGACTCCTCTCAGCCAGATATATACCCCAAAGCCACACCCACAGGGACTCACCTCCTCCAGCCACACCCTACCTGCCTTCAGTTACCACGGGATGATTGATTCACTGATTGGGTTGAGCTCTCGTAACCCAATCATTTCTTCTCTGAACTTTTTGAATTCTCACACGTGAGCTTTTGGGGGACACCACATCTAAACCATAACATTAGTCCACTGTGTTTTAAAATATTTCTTTATACTTTGCTATCAGTGACTGTTTAGGGATTAAAATATACATAGTATATATCTTTAACTTTTCAGCTTAATGAACCACTTTATATAGAGCACAGAAACCTGAGAATGTCATTTGCCCATCCATTCCTTGTCATAGTTGTCATTATGTATTCTATCCATGTACATAATAAACCCCACAAGGCAACATAGTGAAGTTTTTTTCTCTTTCTTTCTTTTCTTTAAAGAATTTCTTTAAAGAAATTAAGATATTAAAAGTCTTCTATAACTGCCCACATCCTCCCAGTTTAGACACTATCCATTACTCCCTTAAATTTGGATTCCAACTGGTATTGTTCCCCCCCCAAACACCTCTTTCAGCATGTCTCATAAATAGTGACAAATTCTCTAAGCTTGCTCTCATCTGAATCCCACCTTCACTCTGGAAGGATACTTTCCCTGGTTACAGAATGTAGTCAGCAGCTTCTTTAAGAACCTTGATTAAACAGTTCCATGGCCTCTGGCCTCCATAGTCTCAATAAGAAGTCTGCAGTCAGTCAGATTCCTCCATGGATAGCAAAAAGGTCTAGTTTTTTTTTTTTCTTTCAATGTGCTTAATCCTCTTTATTTTTTAGTAGTTTGATTAAGATGCTTAGGCATCTTATTTGTCTCATTTGGGATTTGCTGAACTTTTTGAATCTCAAATTTATATGTTTCACCAAATTTGGGGAAATTTTTGGCTACCATGTCTTCAACTACTTTTTCTGCTCATTTTGTTTCCTCTACACCTGGAATTCAAATTGCATATATGCTATACTCTTTGATATTGTCCTCCAGGATCCAAAGCCTCTCTTATTTTCCAGCTGTTTTTCCTTCTCTGCCTCAGATTGGATATTTATTTGTATTCAAATTCACTGACTCTTCCATCCATTGAAATGGAGATTCTGCCAGTAAACCAATCCAAAGAGGCTTTAGCTTTACATGTTTTTCAGTTCTAGTATTACTATAGGTTCTGTTTGGTTCTTATTTTTAGTTTCTATTACTTGGCTGAAGTTTTAAAATCTTTTTTCACATCATGTTTATTATAATAGTATTATATATAATTATATGTATTATAACATATTTTCTAAAATCCTTGTCTTCTCATTCCAATCTCTTTGTTATCTCAGAATAATCTTTGAAACCAGGGTACATGTCCCTGGTTCTTCATCTGGCAGGTAGTTTTAGATTCTACTCTGAATATTGGACATGTTATGAAGATACATTGGTTGGGATACATTGCATTATGCTGCAGAGAATCTGTTTTAATTCTCCAGAGCATATTAAATTTTTCATTTTCTACAGATAGTTAACATGTTGGACATAATGACAAATTTGATTTCTTTACTATTAACTTGAATCACAGTTCAGGTTTCTCATGCTTAGCTAAACTGCTAAAAGTGTGTGTGATTCAATGGTCAGCCAGAGCCATAAGTAGAGCTTATTTTTTCTGTTTGTTTGTTTTTTTTGTCCAGAATTTATAGTTTTTATTTGCGAGAGGGTCAGGTCCAGTAAGAGTTACTTGGCCATGCCCATATGTTGGTTTCTAACACTCTGGTATTTTGTTACCTGACACAAAGGTGGAGACCTGTGAGAAGGTGATTTAGTGATGGAGAAGGGCACCTTCAGAAAAGGTGAAGGAAGGAAAACAGAGGTAGCTTTAGACTGAGGGCAGAGGAAGCTATGGGCAAACTGGCCTGTGTGAGTTTGCTTAGGCTGCCATAACAAAGTTCTGCAGACTGTGGGAATTAACCAAGAGTCACTTATTTTCTCCCAGTTATGGAGGTTGAGAGTCCAAGGTCAGGATGCCAGCATGACTAGATTTTGGTGAGAGCTCCCCTCCCTGGCTTGCAGACACCGTCTTCTCATTGTGTTCTCACCTGGTGGAGAGAGAGGGTGAGTGATCACTCTGGTGTTTCTTCTTATAAGAATATTAACACTATCATATCAGGCTCCCACCCTATGGCTTCATCCAACTCTAATTATCTCCTTGCAGGCTCTGTCTCCATGTGTGGTCCCACTAGGGATTAAGGCTTCATCACATAAATTTGGGAGACACAATTCCATTTATAGCAGCTCCCATGTCTCTGCTGAGTTGAAGGCAGAGAACCATTGACTGGCACAGCTGGGTACCCCTTTCCCACCCCAACCATTTTGCCAGGGATTTTGAGCTCTGTCTTCTAAGCTGGCCGTGGACTCCAGGATCTCCTGAAGTCAAGGTCCACATATCATAGTACTACAATAAGGGAAGTCTCCATGATGGATGGTCAGAGGGGCAGACAGTTCTCTGGTTCATCTGAGGCTCAGCATCAACTCCTGTAGCTCCAGAAGCCCAACCTGGAGGCAGGCAGCTCTGCCCAGATTCCAGGCACCAGGGCCCTGTGACACTTTCCAGTCCCTAACAGGGACAGTCCTACCCCCACTCACTGCTGCTTGGTTGCGTGGCTCCAGAGCACCCAGGACCTGCGGGTCTGTGTTCAACAACCAGAGGGAGAAGCCCATGTGGCCCCATGGTAGCTGTGATCCTTGTACAGCAAGCCAGGTGCATAGCCCACCTATACACACATAGCCCACCATTCCCGGGGACTCTTAAGCGGTCTTATCAGGGTCTTCAGAGTGTGGTCTGACTACCCTGGGGCACCAGTGTCCCACTAGGGCCACACTGGAAATGAAAGCCTATGCAGAGTTATGGCCCATGTGGAGTGGGGCTGGTGCTTCTGGGATACACATGGACATAGCAGCAGATGGAATGAAAAGAATTGGACTGTTTGGGAAAGTTTGGCCTTAGTGTCACACTAGAGTGTAGGTGAAATGGAAGAATGTTCTTGAGCCACCAAAAAGCCTGGGTGGAGACTGGGGCCAGGCAATGCCCTCTGCACATGGAGGGAGTGGGTGGGCAGAAAGCCTTTTTGAAGTTAAAGTTCCCCAGCACCAAGCTGCTGGGCTGTAGCGTGTACATGTCAAGGGGGTTTGTAACTTGGCACTGCCACTTTCCCCTGTTGAATTCAGCCACTATTTGACCCGGTCACACTAGATAACAGCTCATAACCCATTAACTTCCTGATGAAGTATTTGATAAGCAGACAAATTTAGAGAAGGATCACTCACCACCCTGCACCTCAGCTTCCTGTGTTGTGAGGGGCCCAGGGGCCCAGCTAGAGGGACAGATGGTTGGCTGTCCTTGGTCCTGCCATCCCACAAAGGGAGATGCAAGCTGTGCATACCCTGGGAAAAAATGAGGGTGGGTGTACCTCTTGACATCGGGTAACTATAGCTCACACGCAGCCAAGGGTAAAGTCGCAACAGCAAGATGTGCAATTACAGGGACAAAAATACCCCAAGGAAATCAACACGGGACTTATTAATATTGGACCCATAGGTGACAACTGTCAGACAATCGGTCAACAAGGGGCCTTGTGTCTGTGTGATCCCGCTAACCCGTTATGATCTTTATGAAGTGTCCTTCTGGGGGGTCCAGATCTTCAAATGCGAGGGGAGACCCTTCCCTTTTATTAGCAGCTAAGCTCTTCATACTTTTACTATATTGCGGCAGGTTAGAAGTCTAAGCTTTATTGTCTTATGTTATTGAAAATCTAGATTCCGGCAGGCTTCTCCCTCAGGTCAAGCTTTGTCTGAGAATACATTCTCATTTTCCATGTACAGAGACCGTCTGGAGAGGGGCAGAAAAGATTATGACTGTAATATACTTAAATCCAATTTATTTGCCTGGCCAGAAACTTCCACCCTCCACAATTGCTTCCTACCCAAGATGTTGTCTTTAATTCTTTGATGACAGGGAGAACATGCATCCTTGGGCTTCCAGCTGATACAGGCTCAGAGAGAGACCTGGGTCCCACAGCAGCTGGGCCAGCGGTGACAGGTGGGCCAAGAGAGGGGTCCAGCCACTGGCCAAAGTTTCTAGTTCAGAACTTCCCATTTGTTTACGAGGAATGGATCCTCAGCCTCACGCTGCTGACTGGAAACATTAGAGTGTTGCAGGTCACTGGCCAGGAAACCATCCCCAGCCTGGGCTCCCTGCTGGGCCTGTGTGGGTGGCCTGCTCAGCTCCTCCCTCTGCGTGGGTCAGGGCTGTCCCGCCTCACGCTGCAGTCTTTATCAGCCTGTGGACATTTCCCTCCAGTCCTCCTCTCAGAGGGAGGTTGTTTGGGGACTGTTTTCTTAATTATTCCTGGTCCATTTGAAAGATGGGATACAAAGGCACCACCAGGGCAGATGGAGGATTGTAGGTAGGGCTGCCAGGAGGGTGCCCTCTTGCTGCCAAGCTCTCTCCTGACCTCCACCCTGACCAGGTGGAGGGATGCCTGGTGCTGGCCTTGGCCTTGGCCTGCCCAGCTTATGAACTTGGGACTGTGGTGCCCTCTTGATGATTATCTGTGGGCCCTGCCAACAGCCGCTTCAGTGGGTCACAGGGCACACCATTCAGCCCTGACTGTGTGTGCTCCTTCCTGCTAGGCTGGAGAGGGAGGAGGCTGAGATGGCAACTGGAAGGGCGACCAGGAGACCTGGGGCTACTGCCTGGGTGTGCCCCCAGCCTACCTCTTGGCTTGGGCATGCACCAGGATTGGGGCTGGAAGAAGTGAGCAGAGGCTAACTGGACTCCAGAGAGACTTCCTGTGGCTGGCCTGAGTGGACCTATGGGGGCATCTGGAGAAGAGTGTGGGTGGGCTGGGCCTCTGGCCCACATGGCAGACCTGGCCATCTTGGTAATGGGAGTCCTAGAAATTCTATTTTTCAGTGGGTTATGGCCGGCATTTGGGAAGAGTTTTAGAATTGACATGTTTGTATCTAACCAACTGATAACCCTTCTAATTAGTTTTAATATTTTAACAATTAATTATCTTAGATTTCCTAAGGATACCAAAGTTTTTAAATGTTGATAATCTATTTTAAATTTGTAAACTCCTTAATTTCCTCATTTTAAAAAGTGTTACTGTTGGCAGGTGCTTTAAAACCTTCCATTTGTACGTTTGCTCTGCGCTCACAAGCAGAGACCAGGAGGTGAGCCCTGTCTGCTGCACCAGCCACCACGCCGCTCTCCCGGCCTAGGAGCCCCTTCCTGCGAGCAGGAGAACCCACGCATTGCTTCAGTTCATCCTGAGGGATGTCAGCCTGTGTCCTTAACAGGTACGGAGGTCGCAGCTGCCCTACGCGTCAGCACACCTACCAAGACTGGCAGCCAGCCGCGCCTGGTGTGAGAGACACCAGTTGGCACCCACTCTCCTCCAGGTGCTGTGGTCGCCCTCTTTCCTGAAGCTTCCTTCCCTGCTCCTGGTCTGTTTCCTGCCTTCCCGCATTGCTGCACCTGGCATTGGGGACTTTTGGTTGGAATGCCGGAACAGTGTGGCCTTGAGCAGCTACGGGCCTGAGCACCACAAACAGTGAGAACAGGTCTGTGACATCCTCAGCCCTCGGTGCAGCAGAGGATGATGTTGAGGGACGACGGAAGGGCCGCAATGTGGAGCCTCCCATTGAAGGGGCTGGGCTTGGGGGCCTGGGGCCCAGAGGGCCAAGGCTCCAGCTCAGACACATGGGCCCCTAATTGTCTTAATTGTTTCCTTCTGCTAGAACACAGGTGGTGTAATCAGTTTCTTCCGAAAAAGTGAGCCAAAGGAACTTATTTATCCATCTACAAACTCTTCTAAGAATGTAAACTAATCAAATTAGCAGAGCTTTCATATTCTAATATATTTCCTTGGGTAATTTAGCTACTTCCAAACTGTTCTAAAGTGGCTAATGTTTGCAAAACAATCTTGATCTTCCGTCTGCATGGCAACTCAAGTGCTGGCCCAGCTCTGAGATCCAGGAAGCCACAGCCTCCTTCACAGGGGCTGGTACAGTGTGCGAATTCCCACTTCATGCCACCACCTAGCCAGGTGTGTGTGTGTGTGTGTGTATGTGTGTGTGAACACGAGTTAAAGTGCATGTGTGTATAGATGTGTGTGCACATGGGTGTGTATATGGGTATGTTTCTGAGTGTATGATTATGTGGCGTATGTATGTACACGTTCAAGTGTGTGCACAAGCACACATGTATGTATGTGTGTATATACCCTATTAAAATTATAAACTAAAGCTGGGCACAGTGGTGCATGCCTATAATCCCAGTGTTCTGGGAGGCTGAGGCAGAAGGATCACAGGTTCAAAGCCAGCCTCAGCAACTTAGCAAGCCCCCAAGCAGCTTAGCGAGACTCTCTCCCAAAATATTTTTTAAAAAGCTCTGTCATTAACTGCTCCTGGGTTCAATCTCTGGTACCAAAAAAAAAAAAAAATTATAAACTAACTTTTACAAATTAGTACCACCAAAAAAAAAAAAAAGTCAAAACAAACAGAGCCAAGAAGGTGTCAGGCATCCGCTACAAGGCCAGTCATGACCACACTATTGGCCAGGAGGCCACAGCTCAGAAGTCACATTATGTCCAGTGCAAGTGGTGAGAAACGGCCAGTGTGAATGCTGGCACCTCTTCAACCATCAATTGCTCTCTCCCAGTTGAGACTCTGCCAACCGTGGTTGGCCCTAGATGAGATTCTGGAAAGCACATTGCCTAGGAAATCCACTGCTCCTGCTTTGGTTTCTGGGCTGGAAGGTTACCTGCTGGGTGCTGGGAAGTGGCACTCCTTCCTCCCTTGGGCTGGGGCACACTCGTGTTCCTGCTGGCCAGGCAGTCCACCCATCTTGCCACTCACCCTGAGGTCACCTCCCTTGGGACGTGCTTGGGAGGTGCCAGCTGCATATGGCACATGGAAGGCAGTCACTTGGTGGATCTCACCGTGATTCATTTTAATTATGTGTGACATAAAAAGACCACCTACAGATGAGACAATGCTGCCATCAGAGTCTCAAGGTGACTTGGGGAATACTTCATAACGGAAGTGTGTTTTCCCAAAGGAATTGTACACCATTTGATTTAATTTTTAATTTTTACATTTTAATCAAAAATAGATCAAATGGTGGTGGTCTCTCTGGGGAAACATACCTCAGATAGGAAGCCGGCCATGCTCCTTTTAAATATGTAAAGCAGCTATCTCCCTCAGTCACCATAGGCTGCCTGCGCCCCCACCTCCCCTGTGTGTGGTTCCAAGGGGCTCAGGCCCAAGCAGCTGCACCTGCTTCACACAGCGGATGGGAGGCTCACACAGTGCACTGGGACCCCATCTACCCAGAGACACCTTACACCACCTCCCACCAGAGTGTCCCTGACCCCTGGAGCTAGGGAGGGAGGTGGGCAGCATGGATCCCGCAGGCAAGTGTGTACACCTGGGCACACTCACTCTTCAACGCTCTGTGTTCTAATCAGTAGGTAACACACGTTAAGTGGCATGTAAAGGCACATGTCTGCCCAGAGATGTCTCTCCCGCTCTCAGGGCTCACCTGGCTGTCACTGCAGCTCTGGTTTGGCCCAGATGCCTGCTGATGGCCAGTGGGCCCTGAGAGCAGCCATCCACACCACTGTGCAACCTTGAGGGCTTCATGTTCTCATCCTGAAGTGGGGACCAGACTGGCAGGCCCCGCGGCATAATGGTGAGGAGAGTCCATCAGAGTGCAGTGCCACATAGCTGGCTGCAGGCGGGATGTGCTCAGCAGGTGCTCCGGGTTCCGGACCTTGCTGTTGCCCAGGGAGTACTGGCAGTCTGTGCCCTGCTCTCACCCTGGGCGTCAGGTGCAAGTCACGGAAAGGACGGGAAGCTCCATGGGAGGCAGTTGGAGCATGTGCAGGCCTGGGCCTCGAGATGCCCCACCAAGGTTGCCTTCATGCCCTGACAGTGCCCACCACTGTCAACCTACAGCTTCCTCCTTGGGTACCTAGATCTCCTTCACCAAGTAACCCAGGACCCCACGCTCCAAGTTTCCCCCAAACCTGACTACAGAGCTAGGCAGCAAAGCTGGTGGAACTGAATGGGGTGGGCAGGAGACAGAGAGGAAGGTCAGCCATACCCTGGCCTCTTCAGCCTGGACCCGAGACATGCTTTCAGATAGGTACATGCTACTTGTGGTCTTGGCCTCGGGGCCATAGGAGAACCCAGGCCACGGATGATACCCTATGTTGGTCAGCTTTTCCCTACTATGCTAAGTGCCTGAAACAAACAACTCAGAGCAGGAAAGGTTTATTTTGGCTCAAGGTTTCAGAGGTCAGCTGGCTCTACAGCTTGGAGTCTGAGGTGAGGGACAAGAAATACACTTTCAGAGGGAGGGGGGAAAGGGTTAGAAATGATGGTGGAATGTGATGGACATTATCATCCAAAGTACATGTATGAAGACGTGAATCGGTGTGAATATACTTTGTATACAACCAGAAAAAAAAGTGCATTGTCATCCCGAAGCTTTAATAATTAAATAAAGAAAAAATGTATTATTAAAAACAAAAAGAGATACCCTTCCGGGGCACACCCCTATTTCCTCCAATTGGACCCCACCCCATAAAATTTCCACCATCTCCCATAGTGTCATCAAATTATTAATCCATCAGCGGATGAGTCCACTAATGAGGTCACGATGCAGTCACCCCCTAAAGCTCTACCTCGGGACACTGCTCAATCTGGGACTAAGCCGGCAGCACATGAGACTGGGGAACACTTCAGACTTACAGGAGAACTTCCCCAGCTCTCACCAGCGTCCAGATCTGGTGGAAGATCTGACGAAGCACCAGGAAGAGCCGGGTTCTCTCCAAGAGCAGCTGTGCTCCCTTCTGCAGGCCACTCGTTCGCACACTGGGCTGTTGCTGTTTATGTCTTACAAGCCCAAAGACAAACAGAATGCCCAGCCTGTGGCCTGGGTTTTGGCTCACTTGTCTTCCCCTCAGTACAGTTTAGTGCCTCGTGCCTCTACCTCTGTGGTCATCAGTGGTCATTTGAAGTTGGCTGGCCCCCACTCCTGGAGCTTTAAGACAGGAGCAGTTAAGGCTGGCTGGGCTATGCCCTCCTGGCCCCTCCTGCCAGGGCCCAGGGTAGAGTCTGTGTCTGGGCACCCCACTCACTAGCCAGATGGGCGCAGGTTGCTAGGAAGCAGGTACCTCCTTCCCTGGCTCAGCATCCCCACCTCCACCTGCACCATTACCTTGGCCAGACACATTAAGTCCCCAGTGCTCCTTAGCAGAGACATAGGTCCCTCCATGTGCCCTGGCTGGGGCTTTGGGACAGCTGCACCAGTCCTCAACTCCAGATACAATTACAGACTCACAGGGGTCCAAGGAAGTGAAGACTGCCAGGACCTGTCTCTCTCCTGCTCCAAGAGCCACCCGCTAGCCCCATGTTTACACAAGTCCCAGAGGCCCTTTTAAAGCTCATAAGAGAAAGGGACAGCTGGGAAGACATTTTCTTAGTATACTTCATTCCTGATTTGGAGGCCCTGGAATGTGCTAGCCGGAGACTCCTGTCCCAGATGTGTCTTGAAGGTTGGGGGCAGGGGTGGATACCATCCTGGCTTGTGCTGCAGCCAACCACTGCCTGGGCTTCACTTGGCAACGTCAGGTGCAGGTGCTGGGGCTCACTCAGTGCCCCTCACATGTTTGATCTCAGCCCCAGGAAGTCATCCAGGAGGTCGGGGGAGCAGGCATCTCTCAGCGAGCAGGGCCAGGGCAACACTTGCCATGGGGTGGAGAGAGAGCAGGTGGTGGGTCTGGCACAAGAGCTCTCTTTCCATGGTCGTGGCTAGTTCGCCCATTTGAGGACCAGAACGCCAAACATGGCTTCCCAGGTAGAGCCCTGCACCTCCAGGGCAGGACAGGCTGGTGCCAGCAGCCTGTGTAGCTCCTAGGAGGCTCAGCTCTCCTCTACCCAGAGGGCCCTTGTCGCACCAGCTCCTGGAAGGTGCTCAAGTACCCCTTTAGTTCAGGGCAGGACCTCGGGCACAGGGTGCTCAGCAGGGCATCCCAGGCAGAGAACCTGGGCAGCTTTCAGGCTCATGCTAGGGCCAACGTGAGGCCATGGGCATCGCAGTCACTTTTTTATTTTGCTGCCACAGTTACAACTCTTTCACTTAACATGTAGTGAGGGCCACCTCCAGTCCCAGTAGAAGAGCATTCCACTGGCAGGGTCAAGTGCTGGGCTTTGGGGATTTGAGCATTTAGAGTTTTAAAAGTCACAGGACGTGCTGAAAGGGTGAACTGAAAAAATACGCGATGTGAAATTGTGCATGTGATACTGCTCAGGAGTCAGAGGAAGGCAGAGCCACGTTCCCCAGGCAGCCGCCCCACTGGTGGCACGGGGGCTCTAGATCTCACCTCTGCGGCGTCCCTGTTCCCAGGGCTTCTACAGGAGAGAACCTTCACCCGTGGGAGGGAAACTGAGCTGGGGCGGGACTTGGAAACAGGAAGCAGTGATGGGACCTGCCTGGGGAGCACCTTCAGGGAAGCTCAGGCACAGGGCCAAGAGGCAGAAAGGAGACCCAGGCGCCCCTCCTCTGGACGGCCAGCACCTCTCACCCACGCTCCAGCCGGCCCTGTCAAGTGCACTGTGTGCCTGCTGAGCATGCCACGGCTCCCCAGGCACTGGAGCTCTGTAAAAGTAAGTTCTAACCAACCTGCAAGTAGGCGTGGGACTCTCCTGCTGGGGTCACCGCCTGGTGAGGCCCTGTCCTTGCCTCCCATTGAAATCCAGTGCCCCAGGTCTGCAAACCTATGGAGCTCTGAGTTCAGTTTCACCGTCTGTATTTTCCTCATCCCCCAAACCAATGGCTGCTCTAGAGGCCCCAAGGCCACACTGCTCTGCAGAGGCTGAGCTCTAGAGGCAGGGGGTCTGCGGTTGGCACAAGTCCCACTGTGTGACTTCAAATGCCCTTCAAATGGAGGGCAGCCTCCAGAGAAGGTCGCATGGGAGTTGACACTCAGAAGTGCCCGTCATATTGACTGCCCTGGATGATGCACCCAGGACAGTGGGATGTACTGTGGGGCCTGATGCCCTACTGGCTGCCCAGCATGAGCAGCCCACAGCAGCAGCTCCTGGACTCTACTTGGCGGGATCTTCACACCCCTCACCATCCGAGTTTCACTACGCCTGTCTACTCACACATCCAAGTTGCTGTTCCAAAGTTAGGAGCTATTTTAATAAAAATACAGGAGGAAGTAAGAGCTTAGACCAGGATGCCAACGGATTAGACCAGTGGCCAACACATCTTCCATGCTTTCTGGTGAGCTTCAACAGCCTTGTGGATAAATAAAATTATTAGTAGAGCATGTCAAAATTCTTGTATTAACTTTAAGGGAAAATTCGTGTTCTAAGAGTGTTTTCTAGGTGTTGCTCACTATTGTTAAATATTGGTGGAGATCATTTGCATAACTCACCTTTGAAATCAAATACACATGCCACACCTGGGATAGTCTTACACGCTTACCTGACTGTGTGCAGAGAGGAATTGCGTGGCGGCGGCAGCAAGTAGGGCTTTCGTCGTGCTAGAACCTGAGCTTTCTAAGACCAACATGCGGCACACAAGGAAGCAAGGAACACCTGAGCTTCAGGACATTTCACTTGACAGGACCTGTTACCATGAGGCCCAGCACAGAAGGGCTTCTCAGGAGATGGTCACTTGTGGAGAAGTTGCTGCTGAGCAGGGAACTGAGGGGACAAATGGCTCATTGAAGGACTCTACGCAGCTTGGAAGGAGCCCGCAGCCAGCAAGGCCTTCTCTAAGCCTCGGCTTTTGGACAGAGGATCTCAAGTGCATCTATCAGTCACTCCAGAGCCAGTGGGACCATCCGGAGAGACAAGCAGCTCTGCAAGGACTCTCCCACTACAGCACAGCACTGCTCGATGCCTTCCAGGAAGAACTGGTGGCCTGGGGGGCCAGAAGACCTTCCCAGCAGCCACCAAGGAAGGGGTCTTCCCGGCAGTGGCAGAACTGAACCCTGGAAAGAACTAAGGGCCAGTGAGGCCTTTCCCTCCAAGCGCCACTGGGGGCTACTTCATTTTAATTTTGTGCTAAGGATACTAGCCATGAGCCAGGGGCAGTGGCATATGGCTGTCATCTCAGCTACTCAGGAGGCTGAGGCAGGAAGATGGCAAGTTTGAGGTCAGCCTGGGCAACTTAGTGAGACCCTGTCTCAAAATAAAAAATAAAAAGGCTGAGGGTGCAGCTCAGTGGTAGAGCACCCCTGGGTTCAATCCCCAGTACCATGGAAAACAAAGCAAAACAAAAAACCCAAACCCTAACCATGGATCCTCCTCACACATTTTTTTTAATGTTTATTTTTTAGTTGCAGTTGGACACAATACCTTTATTTTGTTTATTTTTATGTGGTGCTAAGGATCAAACCCAAGGCCTCACATGTGCTAGGCGAGCGCTCTGCCATTGAGCTACAGCCCCAGCCCCCCCACACACACACACTCTGAAGTGTACAACATGTTAATGTTACCTGCAGACAGGACAGCGGACCTCCTGATGTCCTTGTCCTGCAGAACTGCAATGTTACCATTGACCCACCACCCCAGGCTACCCTCTGCCTCGCCCTAGTCAGCCTTTTGTGCTCTGTGGCCTGTTCTGGGAGCTTGCAGCACCCCATGCTCTGTGGGCTGCAGGGGAGTAGGGTCTGGAGGAGGCAGAAACGGGAGGCCCAGAGGCCAGGCATGGACCCAGTGGTCTGACTGTGACAAGTGGCTCAGCCTCTCTGTCCTTATTAGGACAGAGAAGGAAATTCTCTCCAGGGTTTTCTGAGGGTGAGACATGATGAACTGTGTAGAGCACGCAGCACAGTCACTCTGGGTGCTGCTCAGTTAAGATGGGCTGCCTAATCTTTGCACGGGGGCCAAGGTGCTCCTAAGTTTTAAACAGCAGTTTTGGGAAATGGCCTGGTGTTGATCTTCTGTTACAAACAGAAGGTGTCATGGAAACAGGTTACCTGAGATCAAGCTTAAAGTATAGGACACATGGTAAGGAAATTAAAAAAAAAAAAAGATCATTGTAGCCAAATGCGCCCTGTCTGGGTAGTGCTATTATTGTAAAGCTACCTGTGTCCTGCAATCAATCAATAAAGGCAGCACCAACCCAATCTTTACTGTGGCTTTCGTTTTCGAAATCTGACAAAACAGGCCTAAAGTTGACCTGGAAGAACCGACACATGAGAAGAGCGGAACATTATGACAAAGAAACTAATGAGGGAGATGGAAGTAGCCTCACCAGCCACGCACGCTCACTAGACCTGGAATTCACCTTCCACTTTGTGCATGCGTGCTGTGCTTTGATAAAAAGGCCACACACATATATGTGCAATTGTGTGTGTGCACATTACAGCCATTGAATGAGAAGTTCAAAGAACAGAAAAGGAAGTATAGAAACTGTCCCACATACGGAAACACAGATCTCACAGTCAGCGGAGTGGGTAGGCTAACTGGTAAATATCTGGGGATGAAGTTAGATCCATTGACCTTTCCCCTAGGAGAGTGTTGTGTTATTCGGAATCGTGCAAAATGGAAACATTTAATTCACATTCATACAATGTATATGACCTTGGGGAAAGGAAGGCCTTTCTTAAAATGATTATAAGGCTAGAAACCAGCAAAAAGCCTACATAGAAGAGTAAAAAATTATCTGTGGCAAAGGACAGGAATATCACTGCACACAGAAAGTGAAAAATGACAAACTGGGAGAAATATCTGCAACATATGAGGAAAAAATTCAGTCTTGATAGCCTTAATATATAAAGAACTTTTCAAAGTAAATAGCGAAAACACATCCCCAATGGAAAACTGAGCAAAGATAAGTTCACAGAAGACACACATGGCCCATCTGAATATCATAAATGTCATGCATGGCATGCAAATTAAAACAGCAAGTCAGTAGCAAAGGTCATCCTGGAAAGAGTCAAAAAAGAAGTGTCCCCCCACACAATGAATCTTTCCAAGATTCTGGATCAGGTACCAATGTACAGGAAATACAGAGGTCAGAGCAGCACACAGAACATGAGAGAAATATCATTAACAAAATCTTAAACTAAAGTTACCAACTAGTTTTGAAAAATAAACTGTTAGGGGAAAAGATGCAGGGAAACCCCCCACCAGGAGACTTGGGAGCATATCCACTGGCCACAATGTGTGCACCGTGCCTGGGTCCAGATGCAAAAGCTGTAAAAAGCAACGCAAAACAATCTTTTGACAAAGCATGTGAAATCTGCTCAAGGACTAGACATTTCACGACAAAAGGAATTATTGCAAATTTATGTGAAGAATGACGATCATACTGTGGTTATGCTTCCTAAATGTCTTGTGGGACACACATTAAAGTGATCATGGATGAAATAATATCACATCTGGTATTTACTTTCAGAGTAGAGGGGAGATGTAGGTGCAGAGTGGCTGAGCAGGACTAGTCATGAGCTGACTGGCCGCTGCTGGAGGTGGATGAGTTCAAACTACTTAGACATATTAGAAAGATTCCCAGTTAAAAAAAACCCCAAACAACAACAACAACAAAAAACTCTGCCCGGTGCTAGAGAAGGGACAGGGGAAGAGACATGGTGCTGAGAGCCATAGCCAAGTAGGAATGACGCATGGCAATTTCCTTGTCAGCCTACCCCATGTTGCTTAGAGGGAGGACTCTCCATTGTGGAAATGGGCTTGCCTTGGACCCAGGTCATTTGCAGTGACATTGCATGAATGTTTGAGAAAGGTGATCCTGCTCAAGGACCAGGGCAGATCCGGGTTTAGGGCGGTTCCAGGTTTAAGGTGGATCCTGCTGGGAATAGGGCGTATCCTGCTGCCTTGGGCACCTGCTCTTTGAGTTCCCGTTGAGTTCTCGAGGGATCCAGAGAGTATTTGGTATGCAGAGCCCGGTGGAGTGTGAAAATTTTCCCAGAACTTGCGTGTAGAGTGCCGGTGACAGTTCGGGAATAAAGAGCTGCTGTTTGAATCTACAAGGCTTTTGTGGTGGCTCGGTTATTTTGTGCCCAGCCAGACTGCGGCAACATGGGTTCTTGGTATCCCCTTTCCAGAGGGCAGAAACCGGAATATACCTTCTAGCAATTCTACTTCTGAAACGCTTTTATGAATATGATTATAAAACTTACAAAATGTGTGTAAGAAGGTTTATAAAGCAGTTTTTGTACTAATAGGTCAACAGATACATCATACAACCTAAAGAGGCCTGGGTAAATAAACCATATATTTCCATTCAATGGAATACTATGTAACCATTTTAAATAATATTTATTGACATAAACTATGCTCATGACCCTAACAGTAAAGTCTGTTTGTGGGAATATATGTTAGATGAAAAATTTGTGAGGATGCACCTTAAGATGTTAACTGTTATGGTTCAGATGGGGGGTGTCCCACAAAAGCTCATGTGAGACAATTCAGGAATTTTCAGAGATGAAATGATGATGAGCTGTGGCCTAGTCAGCAGAGAGATCCACTGATGTGGATTAACTGGGGGTGACCACGGCAGGCGGGGTGGGGGAGAAGGAGGTCGCTGGGGCGTGCTGTGATATTCTGCCCCACTTTGGGCCCAGAACCATGGGGTTAGTGGATCTGGTCTGCACCTCTGAAGACATGAGCCTTCTCCTCCCCTACATTGCTCTTCTCGTGACTTTTGGTCACTGTGACATGAAAGCTGACTAAAACAGTAATGTTAGTTATTTTTCGTAATGAGGTTACAGGAGACTTATTTTTCCTTTTCACTTATCTATAATTTAAACTTTTTCTTTAATAAGTACGGATTTCAGGTACAATGTTTAATGTTTATAAACAAATATGGAAATGAACTTTTAAAAGGAGGCAAGATATTTCAAATGATGTTAATAGGTCTGTCTTTATTAACTTGGCAGGCATTCAAATTTTCTGAAATGATTTTTGTTTTATAATTTGTTGGTTTAGAAGCAGCTATAAACATATTATGTGGAATTATTAAAAGTATACTTTGGTATTTTCAGCCCCTCCACAAACAAAACAATAGTGACAGATTAGAAAGAACAAATTGAAAATTGATCTAATGAAATACAAACAAAAATGCCTATCTGTTTCCTCAGGGTGTGAGAAAAGGTCTTTTTCTTGTCTTTTAACAAGAAAACAGAGAGGAAGTGCTTTAAAGGGATAATCACATTTCATGCTTGTCATGGGCAGCGTCAAAGCCTAATTTAGCAAAACCCATGCAAGTTCTGCCTGTGAGCCAACCTGCTTTGGTACCTGGGGTGTTGCCAAGTCAGTGTGGCCAGGAGAACGGTCCAGGGTGAGGATCTGCCCTGCCACAGGGATGACCAGGCCACCCCCGCAGGGTGCAGCCTCGTCACCCAGCACCCAGCCTACTGCAACTGGGCAGCCAGGGAGAGACGGCCAGGTGACAGCCTACTCAAAGGTGGGACTTTCCTACTCAAAGGTGAAACCTTCTGCCACCTTTTAAGATGACTTTTGCATATGGTGGTGTGGGAAGGGTTCGGTACATAGCAGCACTTAAGGACCAAAACAGAAGTCTATGTTGGGAGGGCCTGTGCCAGGAGGCCCGTGGTGGACATCGGGGAACAGTATGATGCTTCCCTTTCTGTATTCTCTCTGTTTGTCCACAAGGGCAGGGGTTATTTGCATGAGGGTGAGAAGGCACTTGAACAGGAATCCACCAAGGCCTCACACCTTTTGGCTGGGGGCCTTAAAGAGAGACGCTGGTTAGGGAGCAGACACTGAGCTTGTGGCTAGGGTGACTCTGGAGCTGGTAAGGTGGGTCAGAGGCCAGGGGCATCTATGACAACCAAGCAGGTAGAGGTGGGCTGGGGGTCGTGCTGCCAGACTGTCAAGCTGCCAGCTTAAGGACAGCATCGCCAACCGGGATCCTGCTGCGAGACAGGCCAGAGTCGGAGGGTTCTGAGGGGGCACCAGTGAAGGGAAGATGGGTGGCAAGACTGGGGTTTCAGAGCATTCTATTTGTGACCTGACCTGCACTGAAAATGCAGACAAAATACAGACGTCACATCCTTCACTGCCTGTCACAGCTCCTCTGTTCAGGGCTCTTTCTACCACCTGAGACATGCAGGCGCTGTAGTAAAACTGGCAGGCCCCCACTTCTGGCTGGCCTCCTGCCCGCTCTGGTCATTTCCATGCTGCCGTACCTTGCAGGACCTTGGGCCCTGTCAGAGGGAAGGCTGCTTTGCATCTGGAGGGCCGTGCAGCAGGGAGCAGCCAGCCCTCTGACTGTGCTCTCATCTTCAAGGCCCAGGACAAATCCTGCGGCTTCCACCCGCACCACACAGATTGGAGAAATCACACAAGGCCCTATGTGTGACCCTGGTCTGCAGATTCTGGCATGGGGGTATCTTCTATGGGGCAGGATGATGCTCAGGGGCTGTTTCATTCATTCATATCAACAGCCAAGGTGATTTCTGTGAGGGCTGGGGATGTGGCTCAAGCGGTAATACACTCGCCTGGCATGCATGGGGCACTGGGTTCGATCCTCAGCACCACATACAAATAAAATAAAAATGTTGTGTCCACCAAAAACTGAAAAAGAAATATTAAACAAAGTTTAAAAAAAAAAAAAGGTGATTTCTGTGAGGCTGCATTTGCCAAAATACACAGCCATGGATACAGGGGCATCTCTGTAAGTTTGAGGGAAAAGGAAGAATTTACACACAAAAATAATGTGCCCCCCCCCCCCATAAACACCAAGGTATGTATCTCATTTTGAAAAGATAACAAACTACAACTCTTTGAAAACATTTTGCTTAAAGCACAAATCCCAACACCTTTTCCTGCTCTGGCAAGGAGCCATGGTTGTTTGGGCACGGGCTGGTGTTCTCCAAGCTGCTCTCGGCCCTGGCACCTTACTCAGGGTTAATGGCACTGTGTCCTGTGATTCTGGATAATCCAACTGCAAGTGGCACTGCCCTAGTGTCCCTCCACTGCTGTATCTTCCCCTGGTCCATCTTGGCACCACTGAACTCCCCCCAGGACTGCACAACACATCATTTATGGACTGGGCTCTTCCAAATGTCAGTGCTGAGAACGTCCCTGGCAGGGAGCATGGCCTGTGGAATAAAGTGATAGAAACATGGAGTGTTCCAGGGACTCGGGCTCTCCTCCCGCTTTAGAAGGTTTATAAGAACTTGAGATCAATTCTCTAATCCAGTGATTTCTTTAGGAACTTGTCTATCATGCGAACAGGCCATTTTGGGAAGCTTTTAAACCCGGAGAAAATAACACTAGTCTCCACAGTTCGATGATACATCGAAAACCCAAGAGAAAATAAGCAATTTCCATTTTAATATGGAGTGGGTCCTGTCCCTGTTAACTTCAATTGTAGAATTACATAGAATAGATTGGATACTAGCATTTAATAAAATCCACTTCAAGATTATAGAGCATTTTAAATATAAAAAATAAGTCTTTTAATTAAAAAGAGTATGTGAGTAGCCCTGGATACATCTACAAAACAATCCCAAAGTACAAAAGCAAGGCAACATCTGGATATGATTCCCTGAGCCACAGGGCTCCCAAACCTCACAGGGGGGTTGATACAGAACTTTTTTAACTTTTAAATAATTCAACTGATTTCCCTCTCCAGCAAGACACATTTGAAAGGCAGCTATAGTGAGTCATAACGACTTAGGGGCTCTCTAGAAGTAACGCAGGCTCTGTAGGCTCTTGTGCAGAGGACGCAGGGATTACCTGAACGAGAGGGCAAACAATCCCCCAGCAGAGAGCGCCAGGCTGCTGTTTGAACAGGTGGGCGCCCAAACCCATCTGCAAGGGATTTACATTTGCTGTCACACAGAGGATTCAGAGCCAAAATTGGAATCTTCCCTTTTCCAGTTTGCATCTTCTAACGGTTCTCAGTGTGGTTAAAATGCCCCTGCAAAGATAAAAGAGCACATTGTGCAAATTAAGTGACCTTGGCCAGATCCACACACTTTGGCTCTATGTTCACTGACACAATGCACTAACCCTGGTAAACAATGCCTTAACTTCTGTGGTGACTGTATATTTATAGATGTATTAATAGATATATATCACAATTAAGATATTTAGAGCACTTCCAATAATGCCTGGCACATGCAATGTTCTCAATAAATATCACACCCCAGTTCTCCTACAGAGTGAAAATGAAAAATCATTTATCTAATCATAAGATAAATTTTAAAAAATGATGTTGCCTTAAATGCTGGATCAGGATTCAAGACCAGAGAAGCAGAGCATGCTCCTTACCAGGGACATCTGGAAGGGGCCCAAGTGCACAGCCACCCTGTCAGGCCCCGCTCTCCCCCTCTGCAGCAGGCCTCCCACCTCTGCACCTTCTCCCACAGGAATAACTGGGAAACCAGATGGCTGGGACGAGCTGGCCAGAGGCTGACCGGCTGCACAGGGAGAGGACTCGCCAGCAGCCAGCGATCTCTGTTGCACTTGGCTGATACGTCAGCACACAGCAGTGTGGCTCCTGGCCCACAGGCAGAGGCAGGCTGGGCATCCCGCCTGCAAGGACTGCCCCAGAATGGTAATGAGCTCCCTGGGCTGGCTGAGGCCCAGGAAGGCTGGGGCAGGTCAGGTGGTGAGGGGCAAATCAGGCCAGTCCACAATGGCACCCATTTCCCAGAAGGCAGGTGCTGCCCTGAGCCCCAGGGGCCTGACAGGAGACTCAGGCCTTGCCTGGGAGACTCACAGGTGGCAGCATACCGCTGCACACTGAGGGCTCATTTGGGCAACCAGAACAAAGAGCCAGGGAAGGAAGCTCAGGAGTCCACCTGACTGGGGTGAGGAGGGCTTCACACAGGAGAGGTGTCTCGGATGGGCCATGACAGAGCAAGAGGATCTTACACGGCCAGAGGGCCTCCCAGGCAGCAAGAACAGCATGAGGTTAGAACATTCCAGAACTGGAGAAGCCCTCACAGTGACAAGGGCCAGCAGTGCTAGCACATGACGGGGGCAGGACCCGTCATGAGGTGCTGAGGCCGTGGTGCACGCATCCCGAGGAGCACAGGTGCTGCACCAACGCCAGGCCAACCCCCCCGCCACTCTCACTTCACCAAGGACCTTCGGAGACAAGCTTCTTCCCTGCAGTCCTCGAGTCATTCACAGACCTGTGGCATCGTCCCCTGAGTGGGCAGAGAACACAACACTTCCTGGACTTCTCCACCAGAGGCTCCTCAGCCACAAGGCCCTCAGGGCTGTGAGGATGGGGAGAGGAGGCTGGGAAGTCACACGCAGGTGCACAAGAGGGGAGTGGCAGGAGCCCAGTGCTCTCCTACAGAAGAGCGGGGTCAGGGCCGGGGACGAGGGACGATGCTTTTCACTTAATTTCATCCTCATCACTACCAGGGCTCAAAAAACCATTTTAAAAGGTATTCATTGAGACCTGTCACTCTGGCCCCCGCCCCTGCCTCTTCCTGTCCAAGGAGGAGGACATTTGGAAGACACGCTGGAGGCAGAACGGATGAGACTTGGGGACCAAGACAGCCGCATCCACGTGAGGCCTGATACCTACAGAACCTTTAGAAATCGTTCATCTAATCTCCCCCGTCTCTGTGGCCTCTTCCCTCTGCTTCATACATGCAGTGTGCTGTTGTCTCTCCAGCATGGGGCCCACAGGGACACCTCCAAGCAGCCTGATGTCCCTGATGGATGTGGGTGGTCCCATGTGGTCTGCAGTCCTGGGGTGCTGGGGCTCCCAGGCGACACACACCAGCCACCAGAGGCGCATCTGATGATGCCTGTCTGAGCACAGGGTCCAGGGAAGTGCGGCTCACTCTGCCTTGAGTGGACACTCACTCCAGAGCACAGCACCTTGCTCTGGCTGGCTGGCCTTCCGCAGGGATCTGACAGCAGCCGCAGGAAACATCGCTTTTGGTAAAATGCAATTCCAATGTTTCACCACCGAGCAGGAGAGAAAAGTGCTTTGGGAAGGAGTTTTCATCTGCTTCTGATATGGGGATGAAAGGGCTCAGGTCTGGCTGCTACCAGCCATGTTCCCTGCACAGCCCACCCTCTCTGCTTCCTCAGGGCAAACTTGTGCAGCCTCAAGGTCTCCTTCCTGCTCTGTGGCAATCTCACTGGGTGCTCACCACAATTAACACCCCTTTCAAAGTTCCCACTTTGTGTTCTAGAGACTTGCCTTCATGGGCTCCCCATCCCCAAGGGGCCTGCAGAGCAAGCAGGGCCAAGAGGAGCTCGCCTTACCCCATATGGCACTGTCCCATGAGATACCCATCCCGAGACCCCATCCATGGTAAGTCCAGTTACACTGTGACCTGTGCACACTGGGAAGAGAGGCTTTGCCACATACCATTTTGCCTGTTTGCTAAGGCCATTTTTCATTAATATGCAGACTACTGGCTTTGGGGTTTCCACCTATCCTGAGTAACTATCAATGTGATAAAACAGCAGCATTTATTTGTGAGTTAAAACTGTCCATGATTCCTGCCATTGCCTGAGGAATCATTTCTTTCTTTAATAGCAGATTCGTCTTTACTGCCACAAAACAGGTCTTTCCTCAAAGGCTTGGACGACTTCAAAGGCTACAAAGAAATCTTGGACTTCTAAGATAACCATCCTTATTTTGCTGGCATGAGTCTTTGTATAATGAAATATCTTTATCATACCTACATCTGTCCATGCTAAGTCAGCATGCATTATGCACCTGTCCCATCTTCCTCCCTTCCTTCTTGGAGGGAGTCACTGCTCTAAGACAGCGCGCATGCATCCTTCTATATAAGGAAGTAGATGTATGTGAGAGCAGAATCACTGCAAAGGGATTAGCCACAAAGCTGTAGAAGAAGCCACAAGAGACCACGTAGGCCTAGATCAAAGGGAGAAGAGGAGCAAGCAGTCACCAGATCTGGAAGGAGAATATGTTATGGATTGCTGGCCCCTTGAAAGAAACAGTGACATTAGCCAAGGCACACATCAAGTACCCTGCCCTCCCTCTCCAATCTTCTGCTGCCTTCCCCTGGAGTCCCCAGTGGCTGGACTCACAGACAAGTCAGAGAGCCTAGCTATCCCACTGATATGGACCACACAGCCTGGCTCCTGAGTAGAAGGCAGAGAACAATGGAAAATGGATCTGGAGAGGAAAACAACAAAGAAATCTCAGTCGTTGAACATACAGGACAGATTTTAAATCGGCTATTTAAGTATGTTCAAAGAACTAAAGGAAACCACAATTAAGAATTAAAGGAAAGCAGAACAACAATGTCTCACAAAATAGAGAAGAAGTATCAAAAAAGAGACAGAAGTCTCTCTCTCTCTCTCTCTCTCTCTCTCTCTCGCTTGCACGCTCTCTCTCTCTCTTTCTCTCTCTCACTCACACACACACACACACACACACACACACACACACCAGAAATTCTAGAGTTGAGATAGATAATAACTGGGATAAAAAACTTACCAAAGAGAACTTAAGCAGGCAGAAGAAAGAGCCAGTAAACTTGAAGTCAAATAAAATTATCTAGTTTGAGAAACATAAAGAAAACAGAGGGGGCTGGGGTTGTGGCTAAGTGGTAGAGTGCTTGCCTGGCATGTGTGAGGCCCTCTGGGTTCACTCCTCAGCACCACATAAAAATAAATAAAATAAAGGTATTGGGTCTACCTTATTTTATTTAAAAATAAGCTTTATTAAAAATAAATAAACTTTATTAAAAAACTAAAAAAATTAAAAAAGAAAAAAAAAGTGAAAAGAAAAAAAAAAAAAAAAAGAAGAGAGCCTCAGAGCGGTGGAGTGCCATAAAGTGTGCCAACATGTACACAAACAGGGGTCTCGGAGGGAAGAGAGGGGACAGTGCAAAATGATATTTGAATAATGGTTCCAAATTTACCAACTTCATTGAAATGTTTATTTATATATTCATGACAATGAATTGTAACTAACTTGGGCTGAGATTATGGCTCAGCAGTAGAGCGCTCGCCTAGCACAGGCGGGACCTGGGTTCGATCCTCAGCACCACATGAAAATAGACATTGTGTCCATCTACACTTAAAAAATAAATATTAAAAAAATAAAATAAAAATAAATAAAATAAAATAAAAATAAATAAAATAAAAATAAATAAAATATTAAAAAAATAAAATAAAAATAAATAAAATAAAATAAATTAAAAAAATGAATTGTAACTAGAATAAACCAAAAGGCATTCATAATTAGCACATCATAATAAAATTATCAAAAATCAAAGAATCTTGAAAGCAGAAAGAGAGAAATAACATATCACGTACAAGTGATCCCTCAATAACATTAACAGCCAATTTCTCACCAGAAATCATGGAAGCCAGAGGCAATAAGATGACATAGTTCTGAAGCACTGAAAACCTGTCAGCCAAGAATTCTATACCCAACAAAACTATCCTTTAAAAATGAAACAGAATTAAGACATTCTTAGGCAAACAAAACCAGAAAACATACCACTAGTAAAATTGTAGAAATACTTAAGGGAGTCCATAAAAGGACATTAGGTAGTAACTCATGTCCACTTGAAGAAATAATATGAATGAGATTCTTCTACTTGATTATCACCAGAGAATACGTTTTTGCATGTGCATCTTCTATTCAACAACCCTGCTGAATATATTAGTTCTAATAATTCATCTGTACATTTTCTTGGATATTTTATGTAGATAATCATATCATCTGGAAATAACAATTTAGATTTTTCCCCCTTATTTCTTTTTTCTTGTCTTATTGTGTTAGCTAGGAACCTTGGTATATAGAGCAGAAGTAATGACAACAAGCATCTTCTCTTTTTCTCTCCCAACAATGGCAATATTGCAATAAGTACCTTGTTCCTCAACCTTTACCAGGATAAACTCTTCTACTTATGGTTTGCTAAGTTGTTGTGTTGTAGCTGCCATTCTGACTGGAGTGAGATGAAATCTTCGAGTAGTTTTTATTTGCATTTCTCTAATTGCTAGAGATGTTGAACTTTTTTTTTTTTATATTTGTTGATTGATTGTATATCTTCTTCTGAGAAGTATCTGCTCAGTTCCTTGACCCATTTGTTGATTGGGTTATTTGGTTTTTTTTTTTTTTTTTTTTTTTTGGTGTTAAGATTTTGAGTTCTTTATATATGCTAGAGATTAGTGCTCTACCTGATGTACATATGGTAAAAATTTGTTGCCAAATTGTAGGCTCTGTATTTAATTCATGGATTGTTTCTATTGTTAAGAAGCTTTTTAGCTTGAATCCATCCCATTTATTGATTCTTGATATTAATTCTTGCACTATAGGAGTCTTATTAAGGAAGTTGGGGCCTAATCCCACATGATGGAAGTTAGGGCCTACTTTTTCTTCTAATAGATACAGTATCTCTGGTTTAATTCCTAGGTCCTTGATCCACTTTGAGTTGAGTTTTGTGCATGGTGAGAGATAGGGGTTTAATTTAATCTTGTTGCGTATGGATTTCCAGTTTTCCCAGCACCACTTGTTAAAGAGGCTATCTTTTATCCAGTGTACGTTTTTAGCATCTTTGTCTAATATAAGATAACTGTAATTATGAGGGTTAGTCTCTGTGTCCTCTGTCCTGTACCATTGGTCTATGCATCTATTTTGGTGCCAATACCATGCTGTTTTTGTTACTATGGCTCTGTAGTATAGTTTAAGGTCTGGTATAGTGATGCCTCCTGCTTCACTCTTCTTGCTAAGGATTGCTTTAGCTATTCTGGGTGTCTTATTTTTCTAGATGAATTTCATGACTGCTTTTTCTATTTCTATGAGGAATGTCATTAGGATTTTGATTGGAATTGCATTAAATCTGTATAGTTTCTTTTGGTAGTATGGTCATTTTGAAAATATTAATTGTGCCTATCCAAGAACAAGGTAGATCTTTCCATTTTCTAAGGTCTTCTTTAATTTCTTTCTTTAGCGTTCTGTAGTTTTCATTGTAGAGATCTTTCACCAAGTTGATTCCCAAGTATTTTATTTTATTTGTGGCTATTGTAAATGGGGTAGTTTTCCTCACTTCCCTCTCGGAGGATTTGTCATTGATATACAGAAATGCCTTTGATTTATGGGTGTTGATTTTATATCCTGCTACTTTGCTGAATTTACTTACTAGTTCTAGAATTTTTCTGGTGAAATTTTTGAGTCTTCTAGGTATAGAATCACATCATCAGTAAATAGTGCTAATTGAATTCTTCTTTACCTATCCATATCCCTTTAATTTCTTTCCTCTGTCTAATTGCTCTGGCCAGTGTTTCAAGAACTATGTTAAATAGAAGTGGTAAAAGAAGGCATCCTTTGTTCCAATTTTTAAAGGGAATGCTTTCAATTTTTCTCTATTTAGAATGATGTTGGTCTGGGGCTTAGCATAGATAGCTTTTATGACGTTGAGGTATGTTCCTATAATCCCTGGTTTTTCTAGTGTTTTGAACATGAAGGAGTGCTATAATAATACAGCTAATTGTTAAGTAGTTTTAGGATACCCAAAGTCCAGAGAAAATATTTAATGCCAGATCCTGTCAGAAGCAAGATCTAAAGATTTATCAGTGGTCTCTTCAAACTTGCATAGCTTGGCCTCATTTTTGACAGAGTGACACAGCCGAACTCCTCCGTGGCCAGCTTTCTCTCTTAGTTTAAACAAATCAGCCTGGGTCTTCATCAAAGGCCTCTCATTTGCCTGGGAAGGAAGTCTGCTAAAATTCATGATGTGGCTGCTACTACTCTCAGTGATATGAGGTGGGCTGCAGGATTGCCAGTATGGGCAAGTGACACTGGCATGCTGGCTTGTGCAACCAGCAGCCAAGAAAGCCCAGCCCTGGCTGTCCTGTGGACCATGGGCTTGCCAGGCCACCACTTAGCCCCAAGGACCACATCCTTCTTATCTAACTGGCGGGTTAGACTGATGAACTCGTGGCACATGGCACAATTTGGTTCTTGCGCAATGATCAAGTGAAAGTCCTTCTGATCCCTCCATGACTGTTTTCTGCTCTAGGGACATGCGAATAAAGGACTGCCAAGAATGAGTTATCACTGAAATAGACCCGAAGAGCAAACCACTGTGCATTGATCCTCCTCATCTATGTCAGAATGCTACAGCTCATCCCTGGCCTGATCCCAGACCTGATACTCAGCCTGCTGCAGGAGGCACAGGCAGCGTTTCTGTGTAGCACATGAGGAAGGGCAGCATCCAGAGGCTAGAGAGTTCCTGTTTGAGGGTGGTGTGCCGCAGTCTGGCTGGGCACAAAATAACTGAGCTGCCACACAGCCTTGGAGGTTCAAAACAGGAACTCCTTTATTCTCTGCACTCCCCGAACACCACGCACGCGGCCTTCCCCTGGGCAACACCACACACCAACCGGAAATCCTTCCTCCAGAAAATCCCTCCCCCGGCACTTCTCCAACCAATGGGAACTCTCCGGGAATCCCCTGGAGAACTCCAAAGTAGCAGGCTGAGGTGGACAGCAGGGGTCTAATATGCAACTGAATACACAGCTTAACATATCCATTATCATCTCAATGGCTTGCTGGCATCACCTCTCAGCCACTCTGTTCTGGCAAAAATGCCATGTGTCATTCTGACTCAGCTATGGCTCTCAGCAGTGGTGATTGTAGATGATATAGATGTAGGAAGCCAACACCAGTAATTTACAGATATGTAAATGAAATAAACCCAAATATCTGAAGGTCACACACTTGGAGGTACAAAGAAAGAAAGTGGCCATTCAGATTTAGAATGATCATCCTTTGGCACCTCCTGCTGACCCTACAGCAGAAAACTGAACCAACAATGGATTTGTCCAAACACCTCCCTTCCTTTCCCTCTAGTAGTCCTTCTATAGTGCCCTCCTTTCTGCACACAGGCACTCCACAAACACACACCACACACACGCATGTGCATGCCTCACCCCCCCACAAGCAGGTACACACACACACACATACACACACACACAGTTGTCAGCAATGGATTTCAGTGTCAGATACTGAAAGTCAAAAGTACAGAGCCCTTAGTATTTGCACTTAAATGAGAAGGAAAAAGGAAAAAGCTCACTAACATTAATGAATAGGCTGGGCAGAGGCAGGGAGGTCCACGATGCCTGGAAGCATCAGGCTTCGCGCGCTGGCTTTTATATGGCAATTCACGCCAGTATTATACCCCTAACCCAGATACAAGACAGTGAAGGAACCCAGGCAGAGCACAGGGTGGCCTGCTATATATAGCCTTATCTACGCGGCACGTGACTGGGCTAGGCTCTACCTGCACCTGTCCAATGCTGAGCTGCTGCACCAAGGACCTGAGCCCCGAGGAGGGATAACAAGGCCCACAGGCCCACAGCTCTTCTTTACCCCAGGAGAATCTGCCAGTTCATTAGTGACTAGCCCAGGCAGGTACGGTTCAGTCTGAAAAGAGGAGCCCACCTAGATATTTCCAACAGAGGGAACTTAGCCCAGAACTGGATCTCACAAGTGCTGGAGCTGATGAGAAGCCACACGGGGAGGTGAGCCAACCAATGCTTCGCCACAAGAGGAGGGTCCCACGTCCTGGTGGTGGGGAGGAGAAGGGAGGAGGCAGTGGGACCACAGGGCCCTGTGACCAGGCACCAGTAAGAGGGGACCACTGTAGCACTCCCTACAGGAGCCAGGGTCCTGGAGGGAGGGCTGAGGGGACTAGGGAGAGGGAGAGGGAGAACTGCCCGGCTTCCCTGTCCTTCCCCAGGCACCAGTGTCCTGCCAGGGCCTCACAGGTCTGAATCAACCCAGAATTCAGAGGCTAGATGGTTCCCACAATACAGAATTGGGCAGGGAAGAGGGGGAAGGACAATAAAATGGAGAACACAGCTGAGAGAAAATGGCAGCTGACTAATGAAGTCTGAGGGTGCACCCCAAAGGAGGCCAGCCCTGAGGCGCTGTGGAGCACCAGAGACCAAAGGCCCCCTCGAAAACACGGTGCTGAGCGAGCATCACCTCCCCTCTCCACTTGTCCAATCTCTGTCTCCTGGCCTTCTTCCTCGTAAGGCCCCTCCCTCTCCTCCTCATGGCTCGTCTGATTATTCTGGAAGGCTTTGGCAGTTTGGTTGGGTTTTGTTTAATTGGTCTGAATTTGCAGAGAACTGCCTAATTTCCAGAGCCAGGCTGATCCCAGAGAGGAGGCCTGGTGCCTGGCAACCACCTGCTCTGGGGCCATTTGTGAAGGAAGGTCAGGGCCTCACTTACACCCTCTGCATGTGCAGCCCAGGCAGCGCAGCCTGTGAGAGCAGGCAGCCAGGCACCGGGCAGGGCACCCGCCATCACTCTGATCATCAGAACATGAGCAGGGTGCTGCCGGGCTGAGAGGAGATGCTCCTAAATATTGCATACCCTGAGTTGAACCTTGATAGCAATTAGTGCAAGACAGAAAAACCCGAAATAAAACAGTATAACAGTGAGCTAGACTGGAAACAGAAGAGAGGGAAATGCAAAGTTAGAAAATGAGTTTGTAAAGTCTCCAGAAAAAGTCCTTTCATGTGAGAAATAACTCAATGATAAGAAATAAAGAACAGAAGGCCACAGGAGCTCAGGCACCAAGGCAAGACAGTGATATGGAGAATCTGAGCAGAACCGATCAGATCACTGATGTCCCAGTAAGGTCAGGAAGACACCAGAGAATCAGGGTGCCAAGGAGCTTTCAGGGAAGCCTCCCCAAATAAGCTGAGACTTACAGGCCAGTGTCCTGATAGGAATTCCTCCGACTACCACTGGTGAAACCTTGGCTGCTCTTTGATCCACAGTAGCTGCTCTGAGTCACCTCGGGAACTAAGGCCAGGAGGGGGACAAGCCCACAGCAAGTGGGCAAGTGACTATGCTGGGAACCTGAGGTTGATGAAGTCTTCTGAAATTTGGAATTGCTGCCCATTGGTGACTTATTGTTAAGTACTGCTCCCTGGGATCTTGCATTTCTAAAAATACTATTTGCTTTTTATTTAACACTGAACCTTTGATGTTTTAGAATATAAAAATAGTGTCTTATTATTTTAAAAGCTTAGGAGAGAAACTAGCCGTATTATTAGAAAAAGAAGATATACGCAGCTATAGTCTGTTCAAATATCAAGAGGTGTGACTTTTCAAACCCACATTTCAATCTTTATTTACATAAGACTTTTAGAAATAGTGGGTGTAAATATTAAAACGCCTGAGCCTGGGTGAAATTTTATTGAGAATAACTACAAATAAAAGGAAACTGATTTTTTAAAGTCAGTTTCTGAAATTTAGATGAAAAGAATATTCAGCATTAACCAAAAATGATATTTACATATCAATGTAGTTTTTCTGCTCATAGACTCATTTCCTATGAAACTAACAGAGAGGCAAGCTCGGGGAATTACAAAGGAAGGAAAAACCCTAATCAAACAGGTACTGTTGTTCTAACAGGATATTAGCCAAAATGATCCAATCAGTTGCTTGAGCTAAATTTTTTTCTTTGAGCCATTCATGCCAGAATACAACCTCTGAGAGCATTAGGAATCCACATTGCATTCCAAGTGTTCGTCTCTAACAGATGGGGGGATTTGAAAGATACAGTCCATGGAAATGGGGCAACAAGGAAGGGTACCAGTCAGTCACTAGCACACAGGTAATTAAGCTATAATGGGGTCCTGCTTTGTATTTATTTGTATTCCAGGGTATACTTGGCAGTTATATGAATCAACCTAAATGCTAAATTCAAATTGCTAGATGTTCAATTTCCCCACAATTCAGAATTATGCAACATAACATGAAAATTTTCCCAAAAAGCACAAAAAGAAACAAAAGTACACCTTGAAGGAAGGAGTTCTACATCAAACTTTGTTTTGGTATTTGTCTAATGACTTAGCATAATCAGAGGTTCACATGAATGACAGCTGTCATGGTGTTAGGTCTTCATTTAAACAGCATCAATGTGTCTGCCTCTGTAAAACAGCCTGCAACATGTCAACTAAATCTCCATAACTCACAGTCTTACTCTCTCACATACCAAAAACAGAGTAATGCACTTCTCTGAAGATCTTTAGGGGGCAATCTCAGAAATACACACACACACACACACACACACACACATACACATTCCTGATTTCTGTGTGGAATTTAAATACGATTCTATTTTATTACAATATTAAGATTTCAGACTTAAAATAAAAAAACCCAAGAATTATAGAGGTTATCAAAAACATATTAACTTGTTCTTAGAGTAAGTTCAAAATTAATAACAAAGGTATTATTATGCTAATATATACTTTATGATATTCTGCCCCATAGAGGAGACTGAGAATTGAATCTGGCAATTTTTGACCTCCCTTTACTTTAAATTTATGGTGTGAACACAGTGTTTCCTTCTGAAATATATGATTTATGTAAAGTTTATAGAAACACACAAGGAAAACTTAAAAAGAAAAGAAAAAGAATAATGTTGATTCTTAATTTGGGCAGTAAATAATATGGTCAGGCATGTTCTTAAAGATGTCATTATAGGACTCTCTATTTCAGCCAATTAGAGTAGCTCTTCCCTTCCTACAAACTGCTATTTAGGAAGAATTTTAAACGAATTTGTAATTTCTACCTCTGAGCTGAAGCTGGAAACAAATTAGTTTGTTCCCCAATAGAATGCTAAGAAAAGCTCAAATTCACCATTACCTTTATTTACCTCCCTCATTCCTCAGACCTGCGGCTGCAGGTTTTACTTTGTTTTATGGATCTAATATTTAAGAAGTCTATCTCTTATGTCACAGGAGGTTAGTGAACTTACAGATTCCCCCGCGATACATCTTGGGCAAGGCTGGGCTGAGCTTCTTCCACCATTTTGAGAAATCTATTTAACAAATCACAGGCACAAATGGATCAGAACAATGATTATTTACAGTTTTTATTAAAATATTTAAATGGGTTCAAAACTGGTTTGGTCATGGAACATACCACTGAGCGTGGTCTGCCCTGGGCACCTTCTGGCCACTGTGTAGAGGGGCAACCTCTTGATTGAGGCCCCTGGTCCTCTGTGCTCCAGGACACCAGGGTGCATGTGCTCTCCTGGTGGCAGCCAGTCTCCTGCCTGCTGGCTTCTGACCTCCGGCATGCCCGTTTCTGAAACAAACAGAACTTCACTCGAGATGGCCTCATAAAGCACACAGCACTAATTGAATTTGCTTTCAGAAAACTTCAGCTCCAAATAAAGACCCCTGTGGAGCCGGAAAACTTTATAGGACATTTGAGGAGATTACTTTAAACTTTATCTGCTCAGGAATAACAACTATCAATTACATTTAACCTTATTATTTCTAGCATTGTCTGATGGTTACTTAGCCTCATAGATTTAACATAGTCATTTTAAACAATTTTGGCCGAAACTCTTGTAATAAACTATTGTGACTGGTTTATTGAAAATGTGCAAAACCGGGGCTGGGATTGTGGCTCAGCGGTAGAGCGCTCGCCTAGCATGGGCGGGACCCGGGTTCGATCCTCAGCACCACATAAAAATAAAGGCATTGTGTTGTGACCATCTACACCTAAAAAATAAATATTTAAAAAAAAAATGTGCAAAACCTATAAATTTTGTTCAAGAAACTAGTTATATGCTTCAACACATTTTGTTTAGTATCAAGTTACGTACTTCTTAACACAATATGAATAATTCACATGTGAATAACTCTCTGTCTTACTGGCACTGAAGAGCAAATTAATTTTATTGATTTCAAAATCTGCACACACAGTCCATAATGGGTAACCTCGGGAAAAGACAGTCTTTGGTTTTTGCTTCCACATAAACTGAAGAAAGTAATTACAAAAGTAATCTTCCAATGCTAATGAAAACAGTATTCCACCCCAATGTCCCAGACTTGATGTATTTCCAGGGTCACGAAGTTTTGATGGACATAGCATTCCAGAGGGAGGAGGACCTCTGTAAACAGTTACCCAGTCCCCTCATGGTCCAGTGCCAATGTTCCCCTAGAGAGCAGCGGTGGTCACCCTGGAGGTCTGCTGCTGGACACTTCTCAGGTGCAGTCTGCTGGTGTCACCCCAATATCTAATTGCTTGCAAACCACGGTCTTTGCCAAATTTGGTTTTCACCAATGTTGTTTAATATCTATAGCATTATTTATTTTATACAAATATATTACTTAACATGAATAATTGTTGCACTTAATGGATTTATTCAACAGAGAAACCATATATCATGGGTTTAAAGTGCTAGTTTTGCCATTTTCTAATATGCTCTTAAGGAAATACTTAAGGATTGAAATTAAAAATGCTGAACTCTGAACTACCTACATTAAATCCTTGGCATAGGCAGACCCTGCCTCCCAGGAGGTGGGGAGGACATGGGCAGCTGCCCAGCTTGCTGACCTCCCCACAGTCCTTACAAAAAGGACATGAAAAAAGACAGCGGGGAAGTGAGTTCAGCACCTAGGCCTACCCTTGGCCAAGCTGGATGATAAGGAGTGCTGAAACCTGACAGGACTCTGGCGCCAAGAGAAACACCACCAAACCCCAGTGTGCGTGTTCCCTCGCGCTGTCGGCCCACACCCTGCTCAGGCCTTGGGGTCAGTTGGCAGAGGCAGAAGCACGGACCTAAGCTGACCCCAGAAGGTCTACCCACAAGGATGAAAAATAGAGAGGCTACTCCAGACAGGCTTAAATACAAATAATCACTAGAAAATACACCCCAAATTTTTAAATTTCAATGAAAGAGTAAAGAATATGCATCTCATAGAGAAAGAAACAGAAAATGTAGCAAAGTATATATGATTATAAAATATAGGGTTGCAAGTACACATGCCAGTCATATCAATAAATATGAACAGCCTTGGGGCTGGAATGTAGTCAGTACTCGAGTGCTTGTCTGGCATGCCTAAGTCCTTGTTCAATCCCCAGTACTGAATCAAAAAATTTTTAAAAATATGTGTGTGTGTGCGTCTACATATGTGTGTACATAGGTGTGTGTATCCACACATATCAATACTGAAGTGCATGTGTGTGTGTGTGTGTATGTGTGTGTGTGAAATAGGTTTGACTCACCTGTGACATGAAAGGGCTTCTCCTTGGGCTCACAGAGTGGACCCAACACATGCTGCCTCCAAGGAGCACACTCAGATACAGTGGTGCTGACAGGCTGAAGATGAAAAGATGGACAAGGTCTCCAGCAAGGCACGCAGGAGGAGCAGGAGGGGACCCTTTTTAATACTAGAAGCCACTATTCATGTGACAGTCTGACACTCATGGATGTCTACAGACCGAGTAACCAACCACCACCTTAGGAAGCAAAGCGTACAGGAGATGAAGCAGACAGAAACACACCCAAGGAGGCTCAGACGAGAGGCCATCCTCTCACCAGACCATCAGTGTGCAAAGAACAGTCAGGACTGGGAGAGTGGCACACAGGCAGAGCATGCAGACGGCCCTGGGTCCCATCCCTAGTGCCACAGAGAGACAAGAAAACAAACTAACCCAAACCACCATCACCAACAACATATAAGTGGGAGATACAATATTCCAAGGTCACACTCCACCAAGGCTTATCGTGAGGATCTAGGTGGAATGCCACATCCTGATGAGGGCACATGTTCTCCTCAGGGTAAGGCAGCTCACAGCAGCCCTCAGCAGTAGAGGGACAGCACAGCCTTCTGAGGGCAGCAGCACTGTACACAGCACCTCTGGTCACAGTAGGGACAGCACAGCCTTCTGAGGGCAGCAGCACTGCACACAGCACCTCTGGTCACAGTGAATGGACTGATTTCAACAAAACAGCAGGAAGATTTAAAGTCCTACAATTAAGTTATGTGAAAGAGGAAATGTAAACTAAAAAGTACAGAATTAAAGCAGTTACAAGAAAACACTATATGGCAGAATCTATAAGACACATTTAAAGCAATAATCAGAGAAAAAAAACACTGCACTAACATTTTTATCAGGAAAAATGAAAAAAATGAGTTAAGCATTCCCAAATCACAAAAAATAAAAGAAGAACAAGAAAGTAGACCAAAGGCAAACACAAGGAAGGAAATAATGAAGAAAAAAGTTAAATTAACGAGGTAGAGAATAAAAAAACAATATATCCAATGAATAAAATCTAAATCCTAGTGTGGGAAGTAAATAAAATAGACAAACCACTAGCTAATCTGATCAAGAAGAAGGGGGAGAGCACAAATACTTAAAACAAGAAATGCCAAAAAATATCCAAAGAAACAGAAGAGGTTTAAAAGCATAAAGAGAACTTTGTAGACCTCTATGCAAATACACTTGAAAATGCAGATGAAGCGTATGACTTCTGGAGGAAATCCAGATGATCCAAAGGGACCCCATTAGAGTCAGAAGCTGAAGCGGATCACTCCCAGGTTCACTTCCATGGAAGAAACAAAAATTAGTAAGCAACCACAGAGGAATCAGGGCCAGGGCAGCTCTCTGTACAAATGCCTCCAGGGCTCTGAGAAGGAAGGGAAACACCCTACCCCTGGCTGGGACTGAGGCAAGGAAGACATATCCCCACCCTTAAGATTTTTCTTTTCTTTTTTTTTTTTTTTAATTTTGAGATAGGGTCTTGCTAAGCTTCTAATGAGGGCGCTAAGTTGCTGAGGCTGGCTTTGAACTTGCGATCCTCCTGCCTCAGCCTCCTGAACCACTGGGATTACAGGTGGGCACCATCACACCTGGCTCCAGGACTTTTCTCTTAACCATGATAAAATACACATACCTTAATCCTAAATCAGTATTCCTACTAAGGTTGAGGGGAAGGGAAAGAGGTCCCTATCCCCATGTCTTTTCACACTGTACTAGAGTCTGACCTGATATGAGAGGAGAGAAATCAGAGGCAGAAGGAATAAGTACTAAAACTATTGCTGTTCACAAATGACATCATAATAGACATCTGGATATCCCAGGAAATCAACGATAAAACTAACTCAAACCACATGAGAACTCGCCAATATAAAATCAGTATACTAAAATCAATAGCTTTTGCCAAGCATGGAAATGCATGCCTGTAATCCCAGTGACTTGGGAGGCTGAGGGAAGAGGATATCAAGTTTGAGGTCAGCTTCAGCAACTTGGTGAGATCCTGTAATCAAAAACTAAAAAGGACTGGAGATGTAGTTCAGTGGTAAATCCCCTGGGTTCTATCCCTAGTATCAAAAAGAAAAATTAATTAAAAATCAGTAACTTTGGGCTGGGGATGTGGCTCAAGCGGTAGCGCGCCTGCCTGGCATGCGAGCGGCCCGGGTTCGATCCTCAGCACCACATACAAAGATGTTGTGTCCGCCAAAAACTAAAAAAAATAAATAAATATTAAAAAATTCTCTCTCTCTCTCTCTCTCTCTCCCCTCCCTCCCTCCCTCTCTCTTAAAAAAAAAAAATCAGTAACTTTCAAATACAAAAAAAAAAAAAAATAAGCCATGAGAGAAAATCCAGTTTAAAATGATTGCAATGGACTAAATATTTTAAAATTAAATCATTTGACAAGTATTGCATGAAATGTATATAGGTGAACTTAAGGCATTCTTGAAATACACAAAAAAATATTTATGTGGGCAAATGAAAAGACATTCCTTGGGTTGGGGATGTAGCTCAGTGGTAGAGAACTTGCCTAGTATGTGTGAGGCACTGGGTTCGATCCTCGGTACCACATAAAAATAAATACATAAAAATAAAGGTATTATGTCCATCTACAACTAAAAACAATATAAAAAAATAAAAATCCTATTCTTGGATAGGATGACTTGGCATTACCAAAATGACAGTTCTCCATAAGTTAATTTGTAAATTTAATGTAATACCAGTAAAACATCAATAAACTATTTCATAATTATACAAATTGATACTAAGGTCCCATGGAAGACCCAGCCTGCAAGTATAGCCAGAGGAACCTGGAAAAAACGCTACTGAACAGGAAGAGTGCCAGGAAGATGACAATACACAGGGTGGTGGCGGGTCGGCTCACATGTGAACACACAGTCCAGCGGACAGCATGAGGAGTCCAGAAGGGAACCCGGTGAGGGGGAACTTGGGCATTTCAAACCACGGGGCTGAATGTGGGCTTTTTAACAAATGAATGGTGCCATGAAAACTAGGTAGCCATTTGGAAAAAGAAAAAAATTAGACCTATGTCTCACACCGTACATGAAAAATAAACCAGATGGACCAGAGACCTCAGTGTAGAAGAACTGAGCATACAGAACTCTGTAGGCACTAGAAGAAAACATGCAGGAACCCCTCTCTAAATCTGTGCAGGAAAATATTTTCTATTTATGACTTAAAACCCAGAGGCAACAAACAAAGATTGATAAATTTGACTACATAAAAATAAAAACTTCTACAGGGCAAAACAAAACAAAAAAACCCTAAACAAAGTTAAAAGGTACCTGGAAAATAAGAAAATAATTGGAACTTATAACACACACACACACACACACACACACACACACACAACTTAACATATAAAAATCGGGTGAAAGTTGAGAGCAAAAAGCCCTAAATAATAATGAGGAAAAGGTACAGTTTACAAAAAAGTTATTAAAGTGGTTCTCACACATACGAAAACGTGTTCAAACTCACCCATATTTAGAGACATGCAGATCAAGACATTAGGACAGGGGCCGGGGTTGTGGCTCAGTGGTAAAGTGCTTGCCTAGCATGTGGGAGGCACTGGGATCAATCCTCAGCACCACATTAAAAAAAATTAATGAAAAACAAAGGTATTACAACCGTATACAACTAAGACATCATCTGGTGGTGCCATTCCAAGTTTTGAGGAATCTCCGTACTACTTTCCACAGTGATTGCACCAATTTGCAGTCCCACCAGCAACATATGAGCGTACCTTTCCCCCCATCTCCTCACCAACATTTATTGTTGTTGCTTGTATTCTTGATGATTGCCATTCTGACTAGAGTGAGATGGAATCTCAATGTTTGATTTGCATTTCTCTAATTGCTATAGATGTTGACCATTTTTTCATATATTTGTTAATTGACTCTATTTCTTCTGTGAAGTGTCTGTTCAGTTCCTTTGCCCATTTATTGATTGGGTTATTTGTTCTTTTTTTTGGCTTTAAGTTTTTTGAGTTCTTTATATATATCCTGGAGATTAATGTTCTATCTGAGGTGTGTGTAGTAGAGATTTTTTTCCCATTCTGTAGGTTCTCTCTTCATGTTATTGGTTGTTTCCTTTGCTGTGAAGAAGCTTTTAGTTTGATTCCATTCCATTCATTGATTTTTTTTCTTAATTTGTTCTAATTAGGTATCTATGACAGCAGAATGCATCTCAATTCATTGTACACAGATGAAGCATAACTTTTCATTTCTCTGGTTGTACATGATGTGGAGTCACACCATATGTGACTATGTACCTAGGGCACATTCATGTACCTAGGGTAATGTATTCCCCTTCCCTACTTCCCCTTTGCCCAATCAAAGTCCATTTATTGATTCTTGATTTTACTTCTTGTGCTTTAGGAGTCTTGTTAAGGAAGTCAGATCCTAAGCCGACATGGGGGAGATTTGGGCCTACTTTTTCTTCTATTAGGCACAGGGTCTCTGTTCTAGGGCCTAAGGTCTTTGATCCATAAGAGAACTTGGAAGGAATCACCATTTGACTCAGTCATCTCACTCCTAGGTTTATACCCAAAGGACTTAAAATTGGCATACTACAGCAATGCAGCCACATCAATGTTTATAGCAGCTCAATTCACAACAGCTAAACTATGGAACCAACCTAGGTGCCCTTCAACAGATGAATGGATAAAGAAACTGTGGTATATATACACATTGGAATATTGCTTAGCCTTAAAGAAGAATGAAATTATGGCATTTGCTGGTAAATGGATGGAACTGGAGAATATTATGCTAAGTGAAATAAGCCAATCCCAAAGAACCAAAGGCTGAATGTTTTCTCTGATACGTGGATGCTAATTCAAAATAAGGGTGGAGGGGAGAATAGAGGTATTTTGGACTAGACAGAGGGGAGTGAAGGGAGGGGAGAGGCATGGATAGGAATGATAGTAGAATTAATCGGACATTATTACCCTTTGTGCATATATGATTACATGACCTGTGTAATTCTATATCATGTAATGCCAGACAAATGAGAAGTTATATGCCATTTATGTATGATGTGTCAAAATGCATTCTACTGTCATGTATAACTAATGAGAACAAATAAAAATACATATTAAAAAAAGACATCATCTGTCATCCATTAGACTGACAATTTTAAACATGACCAGTTCCTCTTGGCAAGGTTCTGTCCAGCTGGTGGGAATGCAAACATGGTGGGGAAATCTGGCAACACCCAACAAATCTTGGCACGCTCTACCCCAGGCACTCACCTCTGAGTACCTACCCTCAATCCACCTCCAGCAACATTATTATTTAAAAATAGAGGAAACTGGAAGAGCTCAGTTATACTACTGTACAAGGGTTGATTCTAAGGCTTGCGATCATACTCTAGCTTGCTTTATTAGGTGGAGGTGCATTTGAACTCTGTACATTTGAACTCTGTAAAAAAAATAGAGGAAGTCAGGGTGTGTATCCTAGTGGAAAGGGGCAACACTGCTGAGTTGCAATGTAGTGGGAGAGGTACGTGCCCTGTGCAGGAGAGGGGACAAAGTCTGAACACACAGCAACACAGCCCTTCACTGCTATAAAAAGGGGGAAATTTCTATGGACCAGTCTGCATGATTTCTAGAAGTGCAAAAGAGAATCTATAATATGCTATCCTTCATATAAGGAAGAGATATAGGGGCTGGGGTTGTGGCTCAGTGGTAGAGCACTTGCCTCTCATGCATGAGGTCCTGAGTTCGATCCTCAGCACCACACAAAAATAAATAAATATATTGTGTCCATCTACAACTAAAAAAAAAAATTTAAAAAAGAAAGAGATATAAGAAGGATACATGAGAAATTAGAGATGGCTTTCCTACAGGGGGTGGATGGGAGAGGGGAGGTGGGAAGAGGCATCAAGAGGAAGTCAGGGTGTGTATCCTAACAACTGAGTAATGTTTGAGTAAGTAAGTAAAAATTCAACTCAATCAGGACATCAGGAGAAGGGGACCCCAGATGGATTGCAGACAATAATAAATGAACCTAACTACTCAGAAATGAAAACTACACCACCATGAAGAAAAGAATCACCCTAAGTAGTTTTACAAAGTACTGTTTTGACTAGAAACGCAAAGGCCAAAACCAAAATGAACTATTATACAAAAAATGTGCCCTGGTTGGTAAGTCTGTTTCTCACGAGGTCAGCAATTTTGAAACTACATTATACTCGCACTGAATAAATAAGCAAGTATACTATAAAAGACCAGAGCAAGTTTCTCACTGTTGAAGAAATAAACTACAAAGAAAGGGAGAATGCTACAGTGAATCTGGTCTGTTGGATTGGAACTGGAGGTGTCTGTCAGACATACTGATGCAGATTCAGAAATAACACATGTACAGATGAGTGTGCTTACACATGTATGTGTACACACACAGCTGCAGAGAACACCGCAGCCCAGCAGCACCTAGGTGCTGACTGCTAAACGCCATCCTCCCATGAAAGGCATCCAGGCTCCATGGGAACAGCTGACCCAGGGACAGAATGGAGAAAATACAATGAGCCTGAAGTACTTTGTGGAACCAAAAGCCTTAGGAAATCCTTGTAAAGGACAAGGGTGTCAAAAGGACATGGGTGCCAACCTAGAGCAATTCCTAATGGCCAAATCCAAAATAATTGTAGCAATACAGTAAACACCAGCATTGGATTCTACGTAAGCCACAGAAGAAAAGCCCATGACACCCACAACAAAAACAACAATCAGTAAATGGGGGAGAAACGACAAGAGTTCTTTACAGGCAAATTTTAATAAATAAATGTAAAAAAAAAGAGGACATTACAAAATTTTGATTAAGTAAAATACAATGAAAATCATTTCAGATAAGATGTATCAATAGATGCTAAAATTGGTAGGCAGAAATTTAAGAAGCGAAAGGGATATTTGCAGTCTGTAAGTTATCTTCCCAAGATTTATATAAATCATAAAGGGAAAATAATAATGTTAAGTGGATAAAACACCTTTACCAAGTGACAAGGCTGACGTACCAGTAGAGACACACTGACATCATATGCCACAAGCATGCTGCACCAAGGAGGCACACCTTGGGCTGGGGTAAGTGGGTGGGAGAGTGTTTGCCTAGTTCGTGCAAGGCCTCGGTTCCACCCCCAGCAGCGCACACTAACAAACAAGGAAAGCACTGCACCAGTGCTACAGTGCTAATGCCCCAGACATGTGACCTTTGTCAACTCATGAGGAAACACCAGGCAACCAAGTACCTGACCCACACTCATTAAATGTGTGAAGGCCCTAAAAGACTGATGCAGGGTCACAAGTTGTAAGAGACAAGGAAACAACTAAAAGCAACATCAGATCTTGGATTTGAGCCTGCAGCTGAAGAAGGGCATCACTGGAACCTGGAAGAGCTCAGTTATAATTCTGTACAAGGGTTGGCTCTAAGGCTTGCGATCTTACTCTAGCTTGCTTATTAGGTGAAGGTGCATTTGAACTCTGTACACTGTTCTTTGCAACCTTTCTGACAGTCTAAAACTATTTCAATATAAAAAGTTTTTATTGTTGTTTTGGTACTGGGGATTGAACCCAGGGGTGCTAAACATCCCCAGCCCTGTTTATTTTTTATTTTGAGACAGGGTCTCACTAAGTTGTTTAGGGCCTATGTTGCTGATACTGGGTTTGAATCTGCTATCCTCCTGCCTCTTGAGTCACTGGAAATACAGGCGCCCACTACCACACCTGGCAAAAAGTTTTGTAATAAACAAAACAAAACCTCCATACTCCCAGTGGTTTGTATATCACACTCGAGAAATACTGATTTAAACCAAATTCCTTTCTCACAACTCCACTCATGATTCTTATTTTTCCCTCTTGAGCAACATAAAGTAAACAGCTGTTCCTGTTGGACATAACATCCTCTTGTGTTTGAAGACAGAGCTCAGGCACTTTCCGTGGCTGGTCCCCCTCACCATCCATTTCAGAGGTGCTTCAGACCCTTGCCATCCTGTGTGCTCTTCTCAGTATTTCTAAACTGTCCACCTCCCACTTAAAATGAACCACCTACAATGCCCCAATGCCACACAACTACTGTAGAGCAGACCCAAATCCCCTAGCCACAATTTGGCTCCTGTGTTTCCAGAGAAACCTGTATTGCTTAGCTGCCCTCACAGCCGCACCACATACCAGGTCCGCTTCCTCCACAGCACCAACTCTCCCCCTCCCAGGGTCTGTGGTCACTGTGGTCTTCTCCCCCGCTGATGAAACTGCAGGTTTCCACACACTCTCACTGCACTGGAGTTCCATGTCACATTCTAGTGTATCAAAGTACATCCACCAACGTCTTGGGGACTTTTGCAAATCAAGCAGCCCTCTACTGCCTTCACCTAAGTTAGAGGATCAAGACCAGGTCTTTGATCTCCAGTTATCCAGAACGTCGCCACCTTCACACTGCAAAAGAAGCATGTCATGCTAAAACTAGTGTGCTGCCAACTCTCAAAAATGTGGGCTAAAGGGGAAGAATAGAAATACTGATATCCTCCACACCATTTAATACATGTGTTTTAACGTCTCCATCGGCAGCATCAGAGTGGTGACTTCCCTCAACAACCTCACACTTACTAAAAAGAGAAGCAGAGACAAACAAATGGAAACTGGAGCCTACACTTTCTGATGAAATCGAAGACACTTCTGTAACTCTGTCCTAAACATCTGTGTGGCTAAATGACATGTGGTACCTAAAGTCGGGAGACCTGTCATCATCCAAGGTGACAAACCAGTGTTCTTCAGTGGCAGAGGGGCTGGGGAACTCACACCCTATGGTGGGGGAAGGAGAAGCCATGCTGAGGTCCAGGCCAGCAGGGGTGCTCCTCTGGGGAGTGGGAGATTATGGCTTGGCAGCCCTCAGCCAGTAGAATGGATTAAATTATTCATATTTTCTGCTATTTACTACGGATTATTGAGAACTGACCACATATGACATTTTACCAGTTTTTTATTAATTTATTATGGATATACAGAATTTATTTTGACATAACTAAAGGAGCATGGAAGATGGTCTGTTCCAATTCTGTCCTCAGTACAACCCCTCTGCTTCCTCTCCTGCCCCGCCCACCCCTTCCCTCCTGCCTACCTGTAGATCTTTCTTCTGTTTGTGTAAACTTGTTTTCAACTGGTGCATAAGGACATACATAAAGGTGGAGCTCACTGTGGTACACTCACACGTGTACACAGGAAAGTCTGATCGCACTCACTCCACTCTCCCTCCCTTTCCCCATTCCCTTCCCTCCCCTCAACCCCCTTCCTCTGCTCCATTGGGAGGACTGGACTTCCATGCCACCTCTAGAAGTCCACCTCTCTGCTCCATGCCTCCAAGGAATGGAGAGACTAAAGTGTGTGCAACCCTGGGAACTGTCACAGAAATGCACTGGGGACACGCTTCAATTAGCAGAGCAAAAAAATGACACATTCTTCATATCAAACACCCCTGATTAAGCACATATCCTTAATATGTGAGTTAAGTATATATACTATATATTAGAATATCAATGTAAGTCATTAGATTTCAGTAATGCAAAGGATAGGAAGTCCATGAGAAAATCTATTTTATACAAAAATAAACAAAATAAAAATAATCGAATCCTTCATCTTGAAAGTACTTTGAGAATTTTTTTGACTAATGGCCTTTTCCTGAAGATCATTTGTATTATAAATGTCTGAGACTGGTTGAGTCCTAGTTACAGGAAATAGTTTGCTGAGTTTGGTTTTTTTGAGTTTAGTTTTATTTTAATTCTACTGTAATAAAGAAGTTTACTTTTGCTGGAGTTGCTGATATGGATGACCATTGGTCTACATATAGAACAGGAACACTGGATGGACCAAGATTGATAAGGCCCCACAGACTACCATTTAGAAAGAATGCGTGGTTTCCATCAAGTAAAGATTCCTTCCAATGACATTTTCATTTGGAAAATGACCTTGCATTCTTGGAAGGTGTACTTTCTACGGCACATTGAAATCTGGCACAATGTCAAGCAGACAGAGGACCAGAGTTAGGATTCTCACACTCAGCTCCCACATTGCTAGGGCAAACTGGGTTGTGACCAAAGGGTCCTGAACACCTTGATGCTGTCTCATTTAGCCATGGCCATTTTTTTAAAGACTCCTTAAATCAGTTTGCGAGATCATTCCGCCTACTCTCTTAACCAAGTCTAGCTTGGCAAAGAGTAGGCAAGCTGTGAGATGAGCGAGTCATGGGTCAGAGTAAGAGACCAGTTAGCTAATGCTAGGAGGGCTAGCTATGCTGAGGAGAAACTGCACACGAGCAAAGAAAAACTGTCACTCTGACTAAAGAAAATAAAGACAGAGCCCTTTCCTCAGCTGCCACGAGGGTGCTTGGCCCTTCTGAGGAAGCTAAGGATGTGTGGGTGTGGCCCTCACCTCACACTTAGGTATTGCCATATCTGGCCACACAGTTTAATTAGTTAGCTGTGAAAAGAACATGCTACTGAGATAAACTGCATCATGGGTGAAATTCAAAAACATGATCAGTAAAAGAAACCAGATATAAAAGACCACATATTAAAAAAAAAAAAAGACGATATATTGTGATATTCCACTTCCATGAAATTTGCAGAAGGGGCAAATCTAGATAAGGAACACAGCAGTGGAGTGACCATTTCTGAGGTGATGAGGAAGTCTCTAACCCCGTGGTGATGGTGGTGATGGCAGCACTTAAAGAAACAACACTGTTTTGATGACTACAAGAGAGCACCTAAGACGACCTGAGTGGCAGTCTCAGGGAAGGGTAATCATGTGGCCACTGGTGGGGCTTTCCCCAGCTGAATAGTTTTCCTTAAATAAATGTCTTGAACATGCCAACAATTCTCACATTCACATAACCCTCCCTTCGTTTCTTCTCAGTTAAAAACATCCGCATCCGCCTAAGTCGTCACGAGCCATGCTTCCTGAATACCTGCTACGCACCTTGCTTGGCTCTGGTAGTTGCAGAAGCAGGCAAGTCACTCCCAGAGCAGCTGCAGACACAACAGACTCTAAAGAGGTGCTCCAATGAGGAGACCTCCTTCCTGCTGGCCTCGCCGCATCCTGACTCAGTTCACTTACAAAGAAATCTGCCAGAAACCAGAAATGACTGAGGCTGCGTGTGGCTGACAGAGCGAACATCTGCATTAGGGCTGTAACTAGAAATGAATTATTACCGATTTCCTTTCTAGAATAAAACTAACTTGTTTCCTGAGGAGTGGGTCACAATTACTTCAATGGTAAGAGTGACCCCTGGAAGACAATGGGGCTTTGCTGGGGGTCTGCTTCATCAAGAGGGATTCCCAGTGTTTTTCCAGGGAGCTCAGCAGAAAAAAAAAAATCTGGGTGAAGCTAGCAAAGTTAACTCCCAACATTCTTGCTTTCTAGGTTGGACTGCTTAGGGTCACTGAATGGAGTTAAAGTCATCGATATGTCCAAGTGGTTTTGCTGACAAAGGACTACAAGCTTTACTGGATAATTTCCCAAGAGTAGCAAAGGTAGGTCCAGAAGTAATCCACAGAGCAGAGTGGACCTAAAATATCCTCTGCCTCTGTTTTTTCACCAATTCATAATACCAAGGACTCATGGAAATATCATATAGCACTTTACAGTTTACTCATATCAAAGTTTGCATAGTTGCATCAAAAGCATTCCAGTGGAGACAAGGAATTACCTGTCCTTTTCACAGCCTCAAGCTTGCTCATCCTGGCCCGGAGGCATGAACTGTGTGGGTGTCACTGGAAAAGCATGTCCGCTGATGGACTGAGCCCAGACTGTTGCCCACCTACAGAAGAGTCTAGAGGGGTGATGATGTTCCCAGATAAACAGACTCATTAAACAGCAGATGAGCTAAACTGCATAGAAAATAGTCACACTGCTAGTTGTTTTCATGAAGCTGCTGCTGCATGTACAACTTACAAGAGCTTTTGTCTTTTAAAGACAACCTTTAAAACATTCTAAATCAAAACAGGGTAGAAAAATTTAGAATTAATTTTCCTGAACATCTTAAGTCCTTCAAAGTTCAAACTTTATTAGTGCATGTGCTTTTCCTTTTTAAAAACCTTTAATCAACCTGTATTATTCAACTTTTTGGGGTTAAATTGGAGCAATAGAATTTACTCTCCTTCATGAAATAACCAAACATGGACAAAGTAAATTAAATAACAGACTTCAGGACACTAACCAACCAGAAACAGGGTGCTGACCCCTGAGATATGGGATGCAAATGAGGTTGGCCCTATGACTGCCTGTCCATGTTGCCTTGACCACTTCCAGGCTGTGGCACAGGAGGTGGAACCCAGGTGGAGCCTGGTGAACTCCCTGAGATTAGGACACACTGATGAGAGGTTAGGGAGGCCAAGGTTGCTGGATCTCACAGAGCAGACTACTGCAGAAGACAGTGGCTTGGAGAGAGAAAGATGCATTCAGCTGAATATTGATCAACATGGATAAGGGATGAAATTACCTAAGGCCATGGAAAGAACCACCTGGAAGGATTAGAAATGACAATTTTTGATGCTCAAACATGGTTGGGAATATTGCCTGACTCTACCAGTAAAACCCAAAATCCTTGTGATCTTAAACACAAGACTCAAAGGGCTCAAGTACTTCCAAGTAGCTTACTTGTGTTCCAAAAAGAAAGCTCAATCATATTCATAGGAATCCAAAAATATCCAGTACCCAAAATATAAAACTGACAATGTCTGACATCCAAACAAAAATTACTAAGTCAGCAAAGAAGTGGAAAAATGTGATTTGTAATGAGAATAATCCATTATAGCTGGCCCAGAAATCACACAAGTGCTAGAATCGGCACAGAAGAACATTAAAAGGTCATTATAACTGCATATGTTCAGAATGTTAAACAGAGACAGGGATCCAGATCTGAGATGGAACATGGACTGGATATAATTAATGGCAGATTAGACACTGCAGAAGAAAAGGTTAGTGAACCTGAAACAGCAATACAGAGTATAGAATCTGAACACAGAGAAGGCTTTAAGTAGGCATCATAAGACAACTTCAGGAACAGATGAATAACTGAAGTTTCAGAAAGAGAGGAAGTAAGGGAAACAAGAAAAATATCTGAAAATACAATAGATAAAAATGTTGCAGATTTGGGCCAGGGATGTAGCTCAGTTGGTAGAGTGCTTGCCTCGCATGCACAAGGTCCTGGGTTCAATCCCAAGCACCACCAGATAAAAGAAAAAAGAAGGAAAATGTCAAAAAAATCTGATGAAAACTATAAACTCACAAGTTCAAGAATCACAATAACACTAAGCACAAAATCATGAGGATTTACTACCACAAAGCACATGATAAACAAATTGCTCAAAGCTACTGATAAAGAAAGAGATTAAAGAAACATGTATACGGAGAAACAAAGATAGAGTGACTGGAGATTTCACCTTGGAAGCAATCCTACAAAACAGGAAGCAACATCTTTTTATAATACTGAAAGAAAAAAAAACCTTTCTATTTAGAATTCTGTGACAGTAGAAATATCTTTCCAATATGAAGGTGAAATAAAGACTTTCTCAGACAGATAAAAGTTGAAAAAAAATTACCACAAGTCGACCTGTCCTATAAGAAATGTTGAAGGGGGCTGCAGGTGTAGCTAGGAGGTAGAAGACATGCCTGGTATACACAAAGCCCTGGGCCCAATCCTCAGCACCAAAAAGGGAGAAAAAAAAAAATGAAGGAATTCCTTTAGGCAGGGGAGGAAATGAATGTCAGAAGGAAATAGAGACCAACATAAAAGAAAGAATTGTAGTGGAAATGGAAACTATGTGTATAAATATATGTTTTTTTCTTGTTATTGAACCTTCTTCAAAATATGATTGACTGTTAAAAACAGATATAATATCAATACAAAATAAAGTTTATAGCATATGTCAAAGTAATATATAGGTCTATAAGGCACAATGTTGAGAGGAAGGAAGAGAGAGGTGCTCAAGGGTGAGGTGGCACACCATCACCTGACAATGCTGCAGAGGAACACTCTACATCATAAAGCAAAGAGCAAAGCTACAGCTGATAATACAGTGAAGGAAATAACATGCAATCAAAAAAAGAGTCCCTTAAGCCAAACGAACGGAAAAAAGTAGAAAAAGCACAGGGAGCGCACAGGACCACAAGGGCACACCAGCAGAGGTCTTTTGGAGAACAGCCCTAACAGAGGTAGAAGGCCGAGTGACACAGAGCTTCAGGTGTGAAGCAGGCACCATCACTCTAAAAAGTGTGTGCTGAGCAGGGGAACTGATGTGAGCAGGCGCGGGTACTACGTAAGAAATCTCGCCAGGAGTTCCAAAGGTTTCCACACTTCTTGCCAAGCGTCACACTTCCTGTGCCCACCCAGGACCCAGGCCACAACAGGGGCTCAAAAGATGTCTGCAGGTGGAAATGATCCAATGCTGCCAACACGCAGTTGCCAGTCACCACACTAGCTGACTGCTCAGCTAGGAAACTGCGACCAGGACCAGGATGCACCTGACAGGCTCTGCCCAGGCATCACACGCCAGGCAATTTTCTGGACTCTGCTCATGGCTATATGTACTCAGTATAGAGCCACTGGGCTGCCAACAGGAGGAAAATAGTTGGAGTTCCTCAGAAATCAAATGCTGGAGAATTGTGTGTGTGTGTGTGTGTGTGTGTGTGTGTGTGAGAGAGAGAGAGAGAGAGAGAGAGAGAAGAAAACTTGGAGAGAACAGAAAACTTGATACAAGCACTCGGATACTTTATTGAACTCAATCTGGATTATTAGATCAAAGACTAGGACACAGTACAATATAAACAAGAACTTTATCAAATTAAGAAGCAGTACACACCATGGCTCTAAGATACCCAAATCGTTATTCTTTGGTAACAGTCAGGAAGCACTGCGGTTGCAGCCTTGGCACTCAATTTCAGCAATTCCAATCTGATAGATCATTCAAGGTTTCTTCCATTAAGTCTCCTCCGTTCTTTCTGATCAATAATGACCTCTGGCTCCCCGTCCCTGACAGCCCTCAGCATCACACTTCTCATCATTTTATGATGGCCAATTTAGGACAACACTGTGAAACCCTCATGTTTCAGCTCCAAGATCCCCACACAGAAAGCTGTGTAGCCCAGCGGTTAGGAGGAGAAGCTCTACAGACAGATCCTAGTTCCAACTCTGGCTTGCTGTGGGCCTGGAGGACAGCTAATGAAGCTCTCCGCACCTCAGTTTTCTCATTTATAGTATGGGAACAATAAAACGTTGTTGTGAAATCCAGATGATCCACATGGTGACTGCTCAATGACTAGCAGTATTTGCCATATCACCACTAAGTGTCTCAGAGTCACAGAGAACCCAGCCTGCCCTAACAGGAACTCCATTTTCTCCCAGTACCACACCAGCTTTCTCTCAGAACAGGAACCACTGCCCTCCCAGGTGCTCAAGGCCACCCTGAGAGGGGACTCCACCCTTCCCACTGCCCTCCCATCACTGTCAGCAAGACTACAGCAGGCTGCTCTCCCCACCCAGCTGTCTGATGCACCAGGCAGAGAGCCCTCACTCTGACCCCACCCTACATTTCCCACAGGGCAGTGGCAGTAAGCTCTAGAAGTGTCCTATAATCCTGAGACTCCACCACTTGCTTCCCTACTGTCTGGAGTGTGAATACTGCAGTGATGAGGCAGCTGACAGTGACAGTGACACGCAGGGGATGGTGTTAGAGAAGGACTCGAGGTACCTGGATGTCCTTGGATCTGGGTACCATCTGCCTTACACCTAAATTCAGGGAACCTGGTTTTCACCACCGTGGACTGGCTCATCTCCACACTGTTATGTGCAGAAGAACCGAACTCCATGTTGTCTTCACCCACAATAGAAGCTCGCAGCCTGATATATCCTGGAAACACAATAACTGGCCCCTGGAGGTGGGGTGCTGCTGACAGAAACATAAGTGGCACTGGTTCCACATCAGGTAGTGAGTGGCTAGTGAGGGAACAGATGCTGCAAGTAGAAAGCTAGTCACTGAACCCAAGGGCTTGTACATATTAAGCACTCCCTTTACCACTCCAGCGCCCCTCGTCACTCATGTGAAGGGGGCCTGGGAAGTGAGCCCGGGGCTAGGGAGCTACACCCCAATCGCCATACTCAATTTCGATAATCTACAAAAATGTCTGAAAAAAATGTTGCCTGCATTATCTGAAAAAACAGACCTGGCACTTATCAAGTCTGTAGCTCTCAAAGAAATAACTAAGGAAAAGAGCAAATGTTGGGTATCTTGGCTGCTCTTGCTGCTCTTAGCAAGGGACCACAAAATAAGTGAGGTCAAAAAATAACTGCCCCCTTTGCCAGCAGATGGGAAGACGCAGCTCTGCCACGAGGCTCCATCCCTCCGGGATCCTTCACGACCCGCTACAGAGCCGGGCTCTCCGGCCCTCCTTGGGCTGCGGCCGGCCGCACCCTGCAGTCCGGCACTCTCACATACAAGCCCGCGCTCTCCCCGGCTGAAGCCGCGCAGCACTGGCACGTGGACCTGTCCAGAGTGCGGGAAGCGGGAGGCCATCTGATCTAGACACCGAACACCCGGGGTCGTGGGAGGGGTCCCCAGTGCATATTTTAGGGAGCCGGCGTCTGGTCCTGGAGAGCTGGCGGGTCTGCGGCCGCCGGGCTCCACGAGTCCGCGCAGGCGCGGGGGGAGGCGGAGCGAGGCCGCGGTTTCGCGCGTGGCCACGCCCCCAGACACGCCCCGGTGAGGCGCAGGCCGCAGGGCCAGTCTGCCTTACAGGTGGTGCTCTGCCCGCAGCCGAGGGTGGTGGGGGCCAGCCCAAGGGCACGCGCCTTTCCATTCCTAACACCCAGGCCCCGGGGCTCACCGCGTCCCCCGGAACCGGCAGCTCCTCCGGCTTCCGCCGTCGCCACTGACCCAGCGCCAGGCTGTCCATGCGGCCTCAGGCCCGAGTCAGCCGGCCTCTCAGGCCCACCCGGAGGCCGCGCCCCAGGCTCNTCGGGCGGTTTCTGGGAGTTGAGGTCCGGTTGACGCGCCTCGGCTCCCAGAGTTGGACTCTGGCCGGCACCCTGGGAGCCACCGAGGTCGTGGCCGGGTGCTACGCTGGGCGCGGTTGCGGCTTTTGGTGGCACCTTGTGGATAAGTTTGGGAGCTTCCCACACCTCTACAGACCGGAGAGCGCAGGCGCCGGGACCCTGGGGCTGTGCACTCGAAAGCCGAGGCCCAGAGGCGGGGCCGCTCTGCTTCGGCGCCCGGGTCCTCCCTCCTGAGGCTCTAGACCCCTGCTGTAACCAGCTGCCCTGACTCCGGCCCGCCGCTTCCTCCTGCTCCGCCGCCGAGCTCGCGGCGGTTCCGCACCGTAGGGCCCAGAGCCAGGGCCCTGTCGATGAATTAAAGCGGGGCATTCCTTCGCTAGCCACTGGCGGGGGACCTGTGACCTGGTTTTGGCCCATGAGAAGTAGGAGGTCAGTCGAGCAGAGTTGGGAAGGACTGTCCTTCCTGTGAAAGGAGGAGGTGGGTGTGTGGATCTGCCTTCTCTGCTGTTGCCCAGTGTAACTTCCGGAGCTGCTGCAGCCTGGCCGCACCACGGGAGCCGCTGGGGCAACCCCAGTGGAAAGTGGGAAAGCACCCAGGGCCTTGCGAACCACCTGACTGCCCGTCTCCAAATTGGCATGTCTGGGTCACAGTGAGCTTCCCGTTCTGCTCAGTGGAAGGCATCATTTGTCACAAAGCCCTGTTTTGATGAAATGCATGAAGCCGTACTCAGGCTACTTGCTACATGATCTTCAGCAAATTAAGGAGCTAACCTAACTCAGTTCCCTCCCTTGAAAGAGATGATGATGATGACTGATAGGGAGTGGTGAGGACTAGGGGAGACGTTTACATACAAAGTACCGGAGAAGCATGTCTGACACAAGTGCTCTATTAAACAGTACTGCCACTGCTGGCTCACAATCCAGTATCAAAAACCCTTGGGGGGGGCTGGGGATATGGCTCAAGGGTAGCGCGCTCCCCTGGCAGGCGTGCGGCCCGGGTTCGATCCTCAGCACCACATACAAACAAATATGTTGTGTCTGCCGAGAACTAAAAAATGTAAATAAAATATATTTAAAAAAAAAAAAAAAAAAACCCTTGGGGCCAGATGTGTTTTTAGAATTCAAAAATGTTTGAATTTTTTTAAAGGGGGAGGTATATATACTGCGTTTTATAAAAACTTTCAACGGGATCTGGGCTAGGACCCTACAACCAAGCATTTCTACAGCAAAAATGTGTGACTGTTCAAAATATTTATCCTGACTGTGATATATAAAGATTATAGTCTCATCGGTTCACACAGGCTTGCTCCAAACATGGGAGGAGAAAAAAACCTCATGATTTTCAGAACATTTTCATTTCAGAGTTGATTTAATGCATTGTTGTGGACTTATACTACTTCCTTCTACTTTCAAAACATGTTTTGTCTTGCTCTTTAGGTTGGATGACTTGCTTTGTTATCCAGTTTCAGTATCACCAGCCTTTGTCCTTATGGCTACTTTACAGATGTGTGAAAGAACAAAATTTCAACAAGTTTTAGGTTCCAAAGATATAATTCATTCTTACTAGGAAGTCATGAACTAGGCAGCATCTAGTCTGCAAAATAGAAAGGGGTGCCAATGAGATAGACAGAGTGGATGAGTTTTACAGGTCAACAAAAGTGGAGGAAATCAGGCACCGTAAATAGCAGATTGGTTCATTTCAAGATTCCTTACAGGGGTGCAAATGAAATCTTGTTGGATTAATAGGATTTGGCTTTTTCTCCTCCGATCTCTTAGGTCAGATTTTACAGTAAACAACTTAGGTTTCTGTGGTAGCATGGAATATTCAAATGAGCCACTCCATTGGAACACCCTTTCTTCTCTAGCAGGTGTTTGAATCATCCTCAGAGCCATTTCCCAGGCAATGAGAGGAAGAAACTCAAGTCTATGAGCCAATAAAGCAGTGGGTATGTTTAGAAGGATGCATCTTAGTCTGGGGATGTAGCTCAATGAGGGAGCACTTGCCTTACTGTACAGAGACCCAGTTTGATCCCCAGCACTAAAAAATAAGAAATGCAGTTTAGCTTAGCACACAATTTACCAACATCACTCATTTGGGAGCTCACTGTAAAGGGTATGTATGTTAAACCTCTCTTTGTTGTTTGTTATATATTAATTTAAATTCTCAACATTTAAATTTTTGAAAATTCAAAAAATAGTGCATAGCATTTATAAAATGATGGTTTAAAATGCTCATTATTTAAATGTTAAAGTGAATATATAATCTATTTGAAGAAAATGTAGGAAAAGCTTCATGACATTGGATTCTTGCATATGATGCCAGAACAGTAGTGAATAAAAGAAAAATAGATAAATAGGACTACATCAGAATTTAAAACGTTTGATTAAAAAAAATTTTAAGGGCTGGAGTCATGGCTTATTGGTATTATTGGTAGAGTGCTTACCTGGCGTGTGTGAGGTCCTGGGTTCAATCCTCAGCACCACATATAAATAAATAAAACAAAAGATTCATTGACAACTAAAAAAAATAAATAATTTTAAAATGTTTGTATATTAAATGATATTTGGTGAAAAGGTAACCCATGAAATGAAGAAAATATTTGTAAATTATGTATCTCATGATGGGTTAATGTGCAGAACTTAAAGAACACCTACAAATTACCAGTAACAAAAAATAAAGAATTAGAATAGCTTTTCCCCAAAGAAGATATGTTAATGGCCAGTAAGCACTGAAAAGATGATCGACATCATCAGTTATTAGGGAAGTGCATATCAAAACCATCTTGACATACCACTTCATGTCCATTAGGATGGCTATCAAAAGAAAATGAAAATAACAAAAAGTATTGGATCAGATATGAATAGGAATGCTCATGTGTTGAAAGGAATATGAAGTGCTACAGCTGCTACTGAAATTGTTTCCTCAAATATAAAATCACCATATAGCCATATGTACATACAGAAATCACTGAAAGCACAGGAACGCCCATGTCCATCACAGAATTTGCCACCTTATCCAAAAGACGGAAGCAACCCTAGCTCCACTGGTGGATGAGTGAGGGCACAAGGTGCAGTACGTGCAGTGATGTAATGCCATTCTGCCTTTCCCCCTTTTGTCACATCGTCCCAGATGTGGAACTCCTATACAAACTTTAAAATATATAGGATTCTAATGTAATCATCTAATAATCATAATATTGCTTAAGTTGGTGTATAATAATATATGGGCCACGATGCACCAATAAAATGGAAAAAATAATGTATAGTTTCTAGATTATGATTTCCAACCTATTTTAATGTCTGTTTCACTGAAATATTGGCAGAATTGTAAAATTGGGACTTAATGGGTTTAAAAGGAAAGAAATGCTGGCATGTGGATGGACATTGACGACTAAGTGAAGTAAGCTATCCATAAAAAGATCTTTGAGTCTGATTGCATTGGGCTCTGTGGGCAAACAGTAGCAGGGTGAGTGCCAGGGCTATGGCCAGGGGAATGGGGATAGGCGTTTAGTAGGGAGTTTCAGTTTGGTGAGAGAAGCGGTCCTAGAAATGGGTGGTGGTGTGGTGGCCCACCATTGTGAATGTACTCAACACTACTGACCACCCACCTAAAAATGATTAAAATGGCAAATTTGGTGTGATACATATTTACCACAATGAAAATTCATTAACTATTAAAATAGAAGTAACTTTTCCATGCATCATTAACTCCTTTTGCACCCACCTTCATGGGAAGTGTCTCAGGAAGGAGGTGGCTGGAGCCCCAGTCCTTCTTTTCTCTATTTCCAGTCCTGAGTATGCTGCTTTAACTGCCAGATCACTGTCCCCTTTTTACTTTATGAAAGTGGGATGCTCTCTGCTTTCTGCGAGGTCCCTCTGGAGTAGCCAGCACTCTCTTTGATAAGCCCTCAACTGCATCTCTGCTGTGGACAGCATTGGTTCTTCATTCTGGACACATGCCTTTGTATTTGAAGTGGCCTGTGCACAGCAACCCACAATTAAGGGCTTCCGCCTTCCTAAGGGTGGGTCTCTGCCTCCTTCCTCCCTGGCCACACTTACTCCTAAAGTTGGCAGGCACCTCCAGTAACCATTTTCACGCAGCTGTTGCAAAGACATTACTTCTGTTTTTCCCCCTTTCAAACTCCCAAGGACTTCCTTTAGGAACTTCTACCTCTGATCATCCTGTTGGGAAGTAGAAGACGGTATATGGAGAATCTATAGAGCAGATCCTGGCTTACAGTAGGTGTGCTGTAGAATTCCTTCCTATTCTCTTCCTCCTAAGAAATTCCCTGCCCTTCCTGGGCACTAGTATAAGGTTTTTGTTGTTGTTGTTGTTGTTTTTATTGTTTTTTTTTTTTTTTTTTGAGTGTACTGTTTCTTTAGCTATGATATAATACTGGTTGTCATTTTTGTCTGGGATGCTCCCCTATGCTACACCTGGTCTGCTTCCTGTTTTTCATTTTTCAACTGAAGTGTCCCTGCCCAACAGGAGCTTTGTCCATCCGACCACCTAATCTAAAGCAGCCACTGGTGTTCCTCTTGTAAGTGCCTACTCCCAGTCTCCAGCAGTCCCTGCTGTGCCCTAATATTCTTTTGACTGATTGAGTTTTTGCATCCTCCACATACCAGAATGCTTGTTCACTGTGCAGGGCCAGGCATATGGTAGGCACTCAGGAAATAGTTGTTTAAACTAGAGACTTTGCTGGTCAATTTGGCTTCTTTGATCTCAGTGAATCCTCCAATGACACTGCAGATCTATCTTCATGTTCAGATAAACAAGACTGAGTCACAGAGATATTGCCCATTGGTTTAGGACTGCAAAGTGATCCAATAGCCTGCCTGAATGCAGAGCACACGGTCTCCTTTCCTACCTTCCTGCTGTTCTATGGCTTCTAGTTCCTGTGGGATAACTTCTTACTAAGCGGCAATGTGGCTTAGGTGAAAATAAAAGCAGCTACAGCTCCCTCCGTTACCCAAGGGCAGAAGTTGCAGGTGCTCTCCTGGGGAATGCAGGTCAGAGAGTGGCTTTCTCCGGTGTATCTCTGCTGTGGACAGCCTCTGCTCTTGTGGATTTGTGCCTTTGGGTGTGAAGTGGCTTGCACATAGCAACCTGCAATTAAGGACTTTTGCCTTCCTAAGGGTCTGCAGGTCAGGGCCTCCCTCCATCTTCCCTGGCCTTCACCTTCCTGGAGCGGGCATGTACCTTCAGGAACCAGGAGCCCTTGGCACATCAGGCTTCTCCTCCTCCTGTGTTCACTTCAAGTCATCCCTGCCCTCTCCTCCCACCCTCCATTCTTGTTGCTCAACATCCAGACAATGTTCATCTCTCCCCCAGGCCTTTTCTGTGGAAGAGCCATGGAGGCTCCAGGTTTGTCCCTCTCACTGCTCCTGGCATTGGATGCTCCACAGAATCTGCTGGCTTTCATGGTGCCCCCTGCTTGCTCATCTGCCTTGCTGGTGAGCCGAGTGAGCTGAATGTTTAGCCCTGTGTCCTGTGCCAAGCACAGGGGCCCAGTGTGGGTGCTCAGCACAAAGCTGGTGAGTGAGTGGCCCGTGGTGTTTGGAGGGCCTCCAGGAGAGGATACCTCTGCCCTCCTGCCTCCTCTGTGACTGTTAGTGGCTAAGGAGGCCCTGTTGGAGCAAACATGGATGGGATGTTAAATGGAAAAACAGCATAATGAGAATGTGAAAGCCGTGCACAGACCACTTCTCATCTTTATAATTGTTTCTTATGTTTGCAAGTCAGTATTGCCAAAGAATGGCTGGTTGGCTTGTCTCCAGGGGTCCTAAGCTTTGCTGCCCCTTGTCTCTCACCTTCTGTGAGGGCTTTAGCACTGTTCTCTCACTATGGACAGTCTGGTTTTTCTATCCCAAGAGGATTAGATCAGAAGGATGTTCTCCTTAGGTCAGCCACATGCTTGTGTTAGTGAAGGTCAAGGGTTTGTTCCAATGTCATTTTAGCTTAGGCTGTATTTTTTTTTTAATGGCAAGACTCAGTACAGATTGTTCTACATGCAAGCCTTATAATAATCTAGCATGCTTTATTGAGGAAAAAAATAATAATAAAATAACAACCCACTGTTTTTCGACTTCCGTAAATACCTTTGTGGAATAAAATTTTTAAGTGTACTCTGTAAAGATGACCCAAAACAGGAATTTAATATTGAAAGACTTTGTGACTCATGCAAATTAGAGATTTATATGATACCATATAATGTATGTGTCTACATCCAACCCGTAAAGTAACTGTAAACACTTGCTACATATAGTAGGCAAGGATTTTACAATCTCTCATTTTGCATTTTTTTCATAGGTTCTGTAGATAAATAAAAACATTAATACTCTGCAAATATGCCTTCTAAAATCAATAGCTTCACATTCGAATGAAACTCATTAATTGTATCTCATTTTAATCTATTTCTGCTTCTAATAGCCTGGTAATGTTTGCTAAATGCCACACAGCAGTGTACTTTCTGTTAGACTTTGTTTTAACAATAGATTGAAACTTTAGCATGATGTTTTATATTTCATCCTAAATTTCTTTATTTTCAAGTGTCTGAAGTCACATTGGTTATGTTTGGTAATCCATTTTTGGTATGCATTTTCATATAAATTAGAGGGTGTTTTTCCCTTTCAGCTTTCATAACATAGTAAGGAGGAAAAAACACAGCATGTGGAAATATGACTGATGCTGCATTAGTGTGTGGGTTGGAAATAATAAGGATTATAAATGACTCACTAGGTATAGAAAATAAGAGGAGAAGACTTATTGGGGAGAAGTAAAAAGCTTGTTCTCTTTATGCACAGCTGAAAGAAGGCACCATGAAAGATATATTACTATTCACCTTCTTTTTATTTCTAAGGGAGTTTTTATTAACCCCTTTTTATCAATCAAAATAAATTGATTGCCAGTGAATGCAATATTTCCTGACTATTTGAAATTATAAAACAAAAGCAAAGACAGGCAAACTCACATACCACATCCTCCAGTAAGTAAGAGATCAGCCCCTTCCAAAGGGATTGCTAAATAGTGCTGAAGATGTTTATGGCCATCTTTTAAAATGGAACATTTTACTTAAGGAAAGATTAGGACTTGGGATTCATTTGGAATTCATCCAGCTCTCTGAGTGACCAAGTATTCATTCCAGAGCATTGTTATTTAATATTTATACCTGTCATAAAAGGACATGTTTCTGTAGGGTAAATACAGTTATGGCCAATAAGAACTCAGCTCTGGGTAAGGAATGATATAATAACCTGATTCAAGAGGAGAGAGAACTCTGTGGCCAGGAATACATCTGTGAATCTACCCCCAAGAGGGAGTCTGGTCTCCTCTAGTGTCACTATGATGTGATGATATAGTGTGTATGGGAACTAGAAAATAAAGATCTCCACCACATTCATGACAACCTCGCTTTGGTGTCCAGCAGTCTCAGAGAAGGCTGAAGAGTTTGTGACAATAGGAATAAAATAGTGGTTAAGAAAATGGGGCTCCCACCCAGAGGGCTCGGTTGGTTAGCAGGCCACTGAAGACCCCCGAGGCTGCAGGCAGCCCTTTGCCTCCTACCAGCAGCCCCCAGGATTGCCACCTGCTCACAGCCAGACTTCTGATGGGCTCTGGCTGGCAGAGTTGTCACTGTCCTGTCTCTGCAGATTCAGCCAGAGAGGGCTGAGCACGGCTCTGTCTTTTAGCTCCATGGAGAAAAGGGACACCTGTTTGGGGGTCCAACCCATTTGCCTCATCCCAGGAAGATGACTGACTCCCCATTATTGTCTCCTCTTATTCATTTCTCAGTCATTGCAACTGGTGTGAACTGAAAAACAAAAACAAAAAAACAATATTGTAGCTGGAAAGTCCAAAGGTAATGTTGCCACCAAAATATGTGAATATTTCTTTTGATGAAAATAAGCCCTATTTCACCAAATTAGTGACTTCGTCAGGAGAATATTAATACCAACCGTATAAATGGTTTATACGTTTAGACAGATTCTGGGATCGTGGGGCCTGTGTGGCCCGTGACATTCAGTGGCTTGCTTTTCCTTTCTTTTTTGTTTTGCCTCAGAAGAAGAAACAGAGCCAGCCATGGTTTCACAGAAAATGCATCCCCACCATTTAAATCCCAAGTAGGGATGTGTTTGAAGCCCCTTCTGTTGAGGAGTCCCTCCAGTATGAAGCAAGTCCAAAGGTGTTCACATCTTCCAGGGGCGTTTCCTTGTTTCCCACCTCTCTGATCTGCCCCAGCTTTGGTTAGATCAGCTGCTCACACTGCCAGGGGACTCCAGGGCTGGATGGGGAGGGTGCTGAGAGCACCCAGTCCTGTGGCTCCCGCCTGCGGGGCTCCACGTGTCTGTTCACGGTGGGACAACACTCACACAGCCCCAGCTGGACAACTCTGGAAGAGATGAGAAATAAATTCAGATGACAAGTAATAATATAATAATCGGTGATCCTTTTCCTGCCCCCAGAGGAAAACTTCTTATATTTCAGATAATGGGGCAAACGTTGGAAGAAGTTGGGCAGGTAGGACTGTGGTGGTCATTGATTTCACTACATTTCAGTGGATTAGGTTTCCAGGCTGTGCTGGCCTCTGCCACTTGTCAGCACCAGCTACTTACCCTACCCTCTGGTCAGAGAGGAGCTGTCTCTAAGGGGTGTGTTTTCCTGACCTCTACCCAGAATCCCTTCCGCAGGGAGGAGGGGCAAATGTGCCTGGTGTCTGCTGGACACTCCAGAGGTACTCTGGGAGGGGGCATCTTCATACCAAAGCCCTGTATAGAAGAGGACCTGGGTGAGTGGGAAAGAGGGGCCTGTGTACCCAGGGGAAGAAACGTGGGTGGAACCCTGTGTCTGGAAGGGCCAAGGAGTGTTGGAGCCATGCAGCCTGAGTGTATCTGGCTAAACTTCTTAGATCCCTAAGGGATTATTTCTGATTTTACAAGTGGTCTTATTTGTGACCTAAAGCAAGTTCATCTGTGTCCTTACTTTCCTGTCCTTACCTTCTTAGATAGGAAATAATAATTAAAAACAAGAGGAGAAAATTGACTATCAATGGAGTTGGAGAACAAACACGCACGCACACACACAGCACTTTATTTGTAAAACATTTTGACTCAAAAGAGGACACAGCTGCATATAAACACATGTGGAGGCTCTGCATGCTTGGTGCTGTGAACTGTAGTGGAATGTGTGTCTGGGTGATCATGCGGCAGCAGCCCTGGGGAAGTCCGGATGCATGTGGGAATGGTCGATGCACAGCCCTGTGCTGAGTTCTTCCTTCCATCCCCACCCTGTCTACCCCATGCTAGCATGCTTTTGCAGGCATGGTCCAGACTAGTGACATTTACAGGATCTCAAATACACAGCTGGTTGGAACAAAAAGGGGTGGGGAAAGTGTTAAAAGTTTGGGGGTTAGGGGAAAAAGCAGGTGCTCTGGGTGGCTCAGCAGAGCCTCCAAAGAGACAGCAGACCAAAGTCAGTGTGTTAATTCTCAACAGTGGTCTCTCTGGGGTGAATAAAGAAACCGCTCAACAAAGGCAGCTCCTTCTCCAACCTGGAGAGGCAGCGGATGCCACCTGCAGCCTGGAAGCTGCTCTACAACCTACAACAGTGACCAGCTCCTGGGCTGGTCCTTGATGGGGGAGAGGTGATGAGAATTTACATAGGGAAGAGAAAATGGGTGGTCAACTACCAAGATAGATTTTTTTTCCCTATATAAATTGTAAGCAATTAAAAACATGTTTAAAATTATTTTTACTGAAGAATTTTTGGAGACTGCAGTGACTGGGTTAAGATTTATGAACAACATTTCTCACAAATGTATTCCTTCTAGAGAGTGCCTTATGGGACTCTATGGGACATGATCACAGTTTTTTTTTTTTGTTGTTGTTGTTTGTTTTTTTCTTGTATAGCAGTCCCACAATGTTGAAACCAAAGCTGGAACTAGATTAGGTTAGTGGGCACATGCTGATGCAGCCGGTCTGATCTTCTTAGGGGGAAACCAGATTACTGTGAAACCATCAGATAGCACATACTTCTGAAAAGAAATGGAATGTATTTTTATTGGCAGAGTCAAGATGAAGTATGTCTTGAAATCTGTTTTACAAATAAACTTGCACATAAATTGTCCATTCACTGCTTGGAAATCTTTTTTCACGTTTGAGGAGCTGTCAGAGGTCCCTAATAAACAGTGAGTCTTATTTAGTTTACTGGATATGTAATTCTTCTTTTCTTTGAAAATAATTATTTTTCAAGCAAGTGCAGCAAAAATACAACCAATAAAAATCTAGCTATGACAGAATAAACAACCTTTATAGCAAGCATACGCATCAGGTTCTCCCAATAAAAACAGTTTCTGGTAAGGAAGAGAGTACAGGAAATTGGCTGACTTGTCCCCACCGTAAGGGTTAAGAGAGAAGGCACGGCGGCTCACCCCACCTCCACACGTTAGGTTGGTCCTTGGTTATCAGAATGACAGGAGAAGGGACCCTATTGCCAGGTGGCCCTTGGGCCAACGTAAGGAAGGGGCTGATTGCTTGATTTGACCCAGTGTCCAGTCATGGTTTAGTGAGACATACTTCCCAAGTCCCACCTGTGGAGGGTGCTGTGCCTGGAGAGCCATTCCTTGGGGCCAGAGAAGCTGAGGGGTAAAATTCCCTGTAGGACTCTGGTGACAAGGGGAAGGTGAGGGAGCCATCCATGTCTGGGTTCCCCCATTGTGGGTCCAGGCTAGTTGTCTGGGGCAGGGGACTGGTGTCGGTCATGCCAGGTAGGTAGTAGGGCTGTGACCTGGGATAATGGCCAACTTAGGAGAATCCCATCCAGGGATTCCGCTCTAGACTGGGTCAGCCTGATCTAGGCAGGTCAGGGGCTTTGGGGAGGAACATTTGCTTTGGCCTTTCCCAGTCCTGTGCCCAGGCCATGGCCACTGCATCTTCAGCGCCTATATGACCCAAGCCCAAGCTGGCAGCATGGGGGATCAGTCTCCCGCTGGGCCAGGTGGGCTGAGGCTCCCCCAGGGAGCTTTGTGTGAACAGGTTCTCAGCAGACATGCTGGGGCTCATTTATGCTTTTATAGTAGCTCAGAAGATGTTATCGCAGCTTGAGAACTGAAATTAAAATATGTATCCTTCAGGTGCAAATCTGCGGTACTTACAGCTTTGCTCATTCTCTGCAGGGGGGCTCCATTAATCTTGTACTAGTGAAATTCCTAAGGAAATTAATTCCCTCTAGTTGGGGTTATTCTCCACTGGTCTTCAGGGGTGGAGTAATTGGAATTTAAGAGTCTTAAAAGAAGGGAACTGTTGGCCATTTGACTTGAATGACAACATGTTTTAATGTCCTGCTTCTTGGTCTTTCCTCCAGCACCCCTTTGTGTTTCTCAGTGTCTCTCAGTGGGGCTTAGAGACCCCCACCAGGTGGGAGTTGGGTCCCAAGCCTCATTTAAGATACGTATTCCTCCATGACAGGTTGTTTGTGCCTCTGCAGTACCAGGCCCTGTACCCACTGAGTAACACACAGCCACAGGAACTAATGACGCATCAGAAATTCATGGTTTAATATTACCTTGTCTGTTCAGGAGCAGTAAATATTAGTTGTTGTTATCCTTCAAAATAATCACGCTGCACATACACCTTCAAAGCAGACAATTCACGGACACTAGGTGGTGCCTCTTTGCTGCCCCAAAGTCCAGGACATCCCTTTCTGGCCTTCCCCACTGGAGCTTGGGCCCTCCTAGGCCAGGACTTCAGCCCTTAGGCCCAGAGCCTCAGGTTCTGGTTCTTATGCTCCAGCTCCTGAAGGGCCACATGGTACCTGTGGGCAGCTTACTTCTCCTGAATGTGGCCCTGAGGAGGGTGCTGTGCAGGGAGAGCCATTCCTCACCAGGCAGGGCTGTCCCAAGAGGGCCCCCCTCCCCCATGCAGTGGACAGATACCACTGAATAATGCTTATACATGGGGTCAGCAGAATGTCATTGTCCAGGACGAACACACAGGGACATGGACCCAAATTAGCCCACTCTTTTGCTCTGTTTTTGAGCTTTTGGGTGTAACAGGGCATAAAGGAAAGCCAAGACCACCGTGTTCTGAAACAGCTCAAAATCACTGAGCATGGAAACGGCCAGCATTTCCTCTGGCCCTAGCATACTCCAAGGGAGATGACCAGACTCTCTAGAGTGGCGGTGGGCAAGAAGTGCTTCTGACAGTGCCTGGGTGAGTCCTGGGCCTGCCCTCCCTGTGGGGTGTCTGGGTGAGTTCCTTAGGTATAAGCTGGGGGTTAGGCAGTGATGGTCTTCACATCAGCTTGAGGGACCCTGAGTGGAGAACATGGACACTGGGCAAGTGCTCTGAAAGGCCAGCAAGCACTGCCTATTATCTGCACACACCCACACCTTGGGTGTGCCAGTGCCCCCGATGGAGCTTGGCTCTGTGTGGAGTCCAGCAGCAAAGAGTCAGTGCATTCTAAAGCCAAGAGGTAGTCTGCAGCCCCCAAGCCACTTGATAGCAACAGTGGTAACTGCAAGAAGGGCAGGGTTGGGGCATCATCCAGGAGTCTTCATTTTTCTTCCAGTAGGGATCCTCACTCTCCCCCTCTTGGTGCCATGTCCTGAGCAGCTTTCCTCTATCACTCCCTTCCCACACCTCAGCCCTACAGTCTACATGGACTGAACCTCTGAAACACTGAGCTAAGGTAAACTTTTCCTTCTCTACATTGTCCTCATCAGGTCTTTTGGTCACAGTGATGCAAAGCTGACCAACACGTTGAGGAAAAAGGCATTGGTCTATGGTTTCTTGCATTACTGTGAACTCCTTCAGACTGCACAGAAAGCCTCCATTCTTCATGTAGCAGCCTGCTGTTTCTCCTTGGAGCTCTATCTGGATGTCCTGGTTATAATTCTGGAGAGAGCATCTCGTTTCACCTCCTCTAGGCCAAGACCTGAGCAAGGCAGCACATGCCCAGCTAGACAAAACTGGTGCTTTTAAAGTGCAATTTAAAATTTGAATAAAGTTACACACAAATTGAAAAAAAAAAGTAGGGAGCCTTCTTCACAGCTGGTGTATGCTACTTTTAGCAAATTCCATTTAAAGGAAAAATCAGGATTTATAAAATAGTCATGTCAAAGAGATGATTATTCCTTTTTAAGAAAATACTCATTATAACATACTTCCTTCCTTCATTAAAATTTCACTAAATTTCAAAGCAATCCATGTTCTTTGAACATGTGTAAATGACACAAAGAAGTGGACAATTTCTGTGGCAATCTCTCCTAATGCTTGGGGGGCATTCTTCTAGAGACCTTTTCTATGCCACATTCAGTTATATAATTATATTTTATTTACATACAAGTCAATGCTTAAAAATGGTAACCAGAGTAAGATCCTGTTTTTTTTAAGTGTTTTTAGTTATATACGGACATGTCTTTATTTTATTTATTTTTATGTGGTACTGAGAATCAAATCCAGTGCCTCACATGTGTGAGGCAAGTGCTGTGCCACTGAGCCACAACCCCAGCTCCTCAGAGTAGGATCCTGTTTTTACAATGTGATTTCCCTCCTCCTATTGCATTTTTCCTCACGGTAGTATCTAAGCTTTTAGTTACATTTTTTTTTTGTTTTCTATCAACTAAAGTTTTTATTTTAAAATAATTATAGATTCATATGCAGTTGTTGAAAAATAATACAAAGAGATTTTGTGTATACTTTCCCCATGCTAACATTTACAAAATTGTAATACAGTATCACAATCAGGATATTGATATTAGCATACAATCTGCCTTTTCCAGATTTCCCTAGTTTTATTTGTACTCCTGTGTATTTATTTCTATACACTCTTGCCAAGAAACAAAACAGATCCTCATTGGCTCTCTTGTTGCATTTTGAATAATATAACTGATTTAGTAACATCTATTTCTCAAGGTGAGGCGCACATGTAAACAGGGCTCCTAAGGCTACTTTTAATCACTAGAACATTGCTGCCAATAGAATATATAAAGTGAGCCACAGTGAGAGTCGTCTGTAACTTAAAATGTCCTAATAACCAGAGATAAAGAAAGATAAATTTAATATAGTTCACAAAACCCAATATATATTCAAAGTGACATTATTTAAACATGCAATCAATACAATACATGCAATCATTATTAGTGATATATCACATTCGGTTTTTTGTGCAGTCTTTGAAATCTGGTGAGTTGGGAGCATGGATCTTTGGCTGGCTCCAATGCAGGCGCTTGGGATGGAGATTCAGCTCCCATCTTACCTAAGAACATGGCCTCAGGAGGAGACAAGCACAGTTTAGGACATGAATGCCCATGTTAGTGCTTGACATAGTGCGCAGTCAGAGCCAGAGGACCAGCCAAGAGTCCTGAATGTTGGGCAGGCGCCAGGGTATTAGGTGTTGAGTGAAAATGGAACCATAAAGGAGAGGGGCTTTGAAGGGAAGGCCTGATGTGGTTTGGGGACATTCTACAAGTGACAGTGTACTTCCCAAAGCAGATGGATACTGGACTCTGGGCTAGCTATTGAGGTTTCCTTGGAGACTGAAAAAACTAGGAGCATGGGGAAATTTATCCAGGCCAAGAATCTGTAGGAATCACCTAAGACCGGCGCAGAGGACTGCACTTGGAGGGCCACCTATGCGGGAGGCCAGAAGGTCTGAGTGACAGGGAGGCAGGGGTCATGGAAATGTGCATCCTGGTGCTCAGAAGAAGCGTCGCCACCCTGGTTTTGAGGCACCAAGGTCGCAATGGGGATGGGTCCGGCAGGCCTCCGTCGAGGGAATGGCACACGGAGGATGGGGGTTGCCCCCAGCCCGACACAGAGGGCGTGGGGTCGGGTGCTGCGGGACCCAGCTGTAAGCACCTTGTCAGTGCTGAGGTTCCAAGACCGCTACTCTGTTCCCAGACTTCCCGTTTCATCCCCCCCTTGATGCAATTCCCTTGCTGATCGATTCCGGCTTGCCAGTGCTGTAACCCACCTTCACTCGCACTCACTTCAGACACTTCTCGCTATCACAGCCCGGGGCTTGGTCTCTAAGGTTACAGGAAGTGCGAGGAAAGTTCAGAAGCTGGCGGCACAACCCCGCCCCGCGCCAGGTTTCCGGGTCTCCGGTGGGGCGGGGCCTCGATGGGAGAGGCGGGGCTTCCCCGCGCGCAGGCGCTCTGG
>NW_026000206.1:10989460-11019439 GCF_001458135.2 Marmota marmota marmota
GCCCGGACTGCGCACGTGCTTCTCGCCCTTGAGCGGACTGCGGAAGGAGACCCTGGGGTGCGTGGGCGCGAGGGCGGGCAGCTGGGGTGGCTGGACCGCTGTGCTGCCCGACCCGGGTCGTGGGGGCCACGCTATGCTGTGCTGCTGGCGCTTCGCTCCGGTGTCCCTCTCTTGGGACCCTCAACTCGGCCGCCCACCAGCGGGTAACCCCGGCAAGTGTAGTAACCGAGCCTCGGGCTCAGTGCCTGCCTCGGGTGCATGGAGACGGCGAGTGTAAACTGCTGCGGGACTGGCAGCGGGAAGCGCCCTGCGCTGCACCGATGTGAAGAAGTTCAAGTGTGAGTTAAAACTGGTCTTTGGGGGCCGGGGGTGTGGCTTAGTGGTGGCTCTGGGTTCCACCCCCAGCACCAAAAACGAATGAAACAAACAGTTCTTTAGGCGTTTATTTCAGTTTTACCTGCGATTTTTTTTTTTTAAGGGGATAGATGACATTACTCATTGATGGAAGCTGGGTTCTGATTCATCCAACTAACCAACACATGTTCAGGCAGCACAACAGTGAAGGACACCAGAGGTGGCCTAATGAAATTTAATCCTTAAATAACATTTAAGGACTTGTGTGGACCTGTCCTTAAATGTTTTGAATTTACCATTACATTGAGAAGACTCTTTTTTGTGTGTTTCACAATCCTTAATGGGGAAAGTTCAAGTTCATATACTTTTTGGATGTATTCTTGCTTGTGGTCTGCCCTGGAGATGACCCAGTAGTCTAAATTCCTCAAGGTCACCAGGCTAAATGGGCACTTGGAAAATGAAGTGTGACATCTGGGGAAGGAGGGAACCTTTGCTGCTCTTTGTGAAAATAGAAACATTTAAGAACATTAAGTAGTATTCCATGTAACACTTTAAATGAACTTTTCAAGTCATTGCTTTTCAGTTTTAAAATTTGATAGGAATTGAGATTTTTGTCTTGGCTTAAGCCACTTACTAGATGTATATGTAAGTTACTGGAACCTCAGCTGGTTATACAATGGGGATGTTTACACATTTGCAGAGTAATTAAGAGGTTTTACCCATTTTAAAAATACTTGAGTCTAGCATGTGATAGTAAATGGTAGTGTTAACTGCAGATGAAAAACTGAAGTAGCAGAACCTGTAAAAACAGAAAAACAACTGTTGTATTGATGAAGAACCAAGATTGATTATGTGGTCTGAAATCTCGCAAGTGAGGATTTCATCCTGATCTTTCTCTAAGTGTTTTCTTTAAACAATGCATTAGGCATATTGAACAATCAATCCATGAAGATGAAGATAATACTGTTATATATCATCCAAAAGAGGACATTATTTTGTTTGTTTCAGGTATATGTCATTATAATATTGGATGTATAATATATGATATAATATACTTAATTGATACTGAAAGTAAAGCATGATATGTGAGTATCATGGCTAACTACTAACATTAAAATTATGCTTTTAGTATAACTAAGACACTTTTATGTTTTTGTTCTTAACATCTCAGGGTGTTAGGTAATGCTATTCACAGATGTGGGAGTGCAGGGAAGTTAAACTACTCTTCAAAGCCATGTTGGTGGTGATGTAGCTGAAACTTGAATTCAGGCTTATTTGCCTACTCTTCTTTTTTTTTTTTTTTTTAAACTCGTGTGGGCTTATAATATTACAAAGCCTAGTTACCTATTCTAATTTTTAAAAAATGTAATCAGATTGTGATATTTTTCCCCATGGCATTAAAAATTCCTTGAAAATTTGATTTTTAGTGGCTTTATAATATTTTGTTATGACCATTAAAAAACTACATTGTTGAACATTAGATTTTTCCAGTTACTAGCTATGTAAAGTAATGGGAAATTCATATTCATAAATTTTTGTCTTTTAAATTGTTTCCTTGGAATAGGTATCAGCATATATGTGTGGAATTTCTGGAAGATCTCAGTTTTTACCAGCAAGATATGGAAGTGCTTCTCTCACCATCTTTTATCATTAAATATTTTGATTTTAGAAATCCTTTTGTCAATTTGGTGAAAATTGATGTATCAGCTTTAAAAAATTGAGATATCAATGCACAGATCTTCATTGTCAGATGTGATGAATTTTGACAATTGTATGCATATCAGTAACCACCATTCAAAATAGGAAAATAGAACCCCAGGGGTTCCTCTAGCCCCTTCTTCAAAAATAGATCTCTTCTGTCACTGTAGATTAGTGCTCTTGAATTTTCTGTAAAAGAGTCACAGTTTCTGCCCTCTGTTCCTTCCTTCCATCCCTCCTTGTCAGTACATTTTTAATTGAGGAACTTCACATGTTTCGATTCTTCTACTGTCCAGCAAGGACACCTTAGTTCTGCAAAAGCTTGAGTCAGGGTTTATCTCAAGATGACCTTGCTTCAATTCTTTTATTTGGCTTCTTTTATTTCCATTTGAATTATGTAAGTACTGATGACAATTTCAAATCCCCACCTAGGATTTTTTGGGATATAATTTTTTGAAGCAATTTACTTTAGGGTCATTTTTATTTTTATTTTTTTAATTTTTTGCTGGGGAGTACCAGGGATTGAACTTATGGGCACTGAACCACTGAGGCATATCCTCAGTCCTATTTTGTATTTTATTTAGAGACAAGTGTCTCACTGTTGCCGAGGCTGGCTTTGAACTCGCAATCCTCCTATCTCAGCCTCTCAAGCTGCTGGGATTACACCCAGCTAGGGTCATCATGGTTAGGGTCATTTTTAGAGCAGATGAATCTGCCTGATTCTCAATTTCTAACACCCCATCTAAACAAGAATCAGTTATATGGTATTTGTTTCTAGCCTATCACACTGAAGAATAACACAGATCAGGGATATTTTAGTACCCTCAACTTCAGTCATGTTCTCAAGATAAAAGCCTTAAAAGACTGTCTTGATGTATTGTGTCAACATGAGAATTGTAATACTAAATCAACATAGCTGAGATTTTCTCTTTTCCTATCCTTTTTAATTTTCACCTCTTTAGTCCTGGAGCTGACCTTTATGATTGTCAATACTCGCATCATTTTAAAACTGTTAAGTATCACTGTTGCTTCTTAAATGTTTCAAAGCCCATACTGAACACCTGCTCACCCTCCCCTGCTGCTGCCACCATCTGTTGAATGCAGATCATGATCTGCTGGGTGGGGGCCCCACAATATGTCCTTTGCTGCCATAGGCGGGCTTTCCTTTGGAGCCCCTCCTAGACTTTTGTTGTGCAGCCAGCAGTTCTCCCCTCTTTATCAGTCCTACCTGTGATTGCTGTCCTTCAGTTTCTTCCCTTCAGCAGATGGCCTTGCTTTGTACCTGAGAGAAAAGAACTTTAAGCAGCCTGATCCCCTGCTCCTTATACATGACTTTACCCATCCTTTTTTTGAGGGGGGGGTGTACCTGGGATTGAACTCAGGGGCACTCTACCTCTGAGTTACATCCCCAACTGTATTTTGTATTTTATTTAGAGACAGGGTCTCACTGAATTGCTTTACCTCTTGCTTTTGCTGAGGCTGGCTTTGAACTCAACAATCCTCCTGACTCAGCCTCCTGAGCTGCTGGGATTATAGGCACCCAGCTATGGCTTTACCCATTGTTTATTCCTTGGCTCTGATACAGAGGACACTGCCCCTCTCTCTACTCTGGAGGCCCTTTTCCTGCCTCCTTGCAGACCATGCATTCTCAGCTGTCTCTCTGGTCCTCAGCCTCTCCCTCTCCATTTGAATTGTCCCTGCACAAAATACGCATATGAAGATTTCCTTGTATCAAGAATTTTTTTTAAAAGCTGATTCCTTAGATCTGTCCTTTTCTTGTGCATGGTACAAATCTCTTGAAGTAGATTTCTAGCAGCTTCTGCTTTCTTACCTTCAGTCTGCCCCTGCTGCTGACTGATGTGCTTCTGTTAGCCCATTCACATTCCTCTTGGTAATGTTAGTTGCCCTTTCTTGATGCATTTAATGGTTGTTACTCCTTTTTGTGTTTTGTAGTGCTGGGCATTGATTCCAGAGACTTGTGTATGTTAGGCAGATGCCATACTGGTGAACTGTAACTTCAGCCCACTCTTCCTTCTCACACCTCTCTGAGACCCTTTAACCTCCTCCTACTTCTAGGCCTCCTTTCCTTGTCCTCCACTTGGCCTGACTTGGTGTTGGTCAGCCCTGAGGTCTGACCGTGGGTCCAGTCTGTCTCCTCTGCAACATGGTGTGGCTTTTTTTCCCCACCCAGATCTGTAGGTCAAATGCAGATATCTTCACTGAAAGCCCACTAGACTTCTCTCCTCGCAGGCTGACAGCTTTGTCCTAGAGTTCGAGGCCATTGCCACTTCCAGCCCTCAGTCTCTAGCCAGAGCTGGAGTTAGCCTTGGACTTCGCCTATTCCTGGACTGTCACTAAACCCGGCCTCTGACAGCCTCCTCATCCTCCCTGTGCTTCCACTTTCCTCACATGGGCCTGCTCTTTTCTCACCTGTTATCTCATTGGCTTTTATAGTGCTGGCTTCAATTCTCAGCACCTCATAAATAAATAAATGAATTAAAGGTCCGTCAACTAAAAAAAAACAAAAACTAAAAGTTTTTTTTTCCTCTCAAACATTGGTTGTCCTTGGTTCTTTCCTCTATGTAACTTTTTTCCCTCAATTTTTTTTTTTTTTTTTTTTTTTGAGGAGGATAGTGTTTGAATGTAGCATCCTATAAAACTAAATTAATTTAGGTTGGATATGAGGATAGAAATAAAGATAGCTATTTTTGCCACAATTATTTTGTGTGAAAATGATTAAGGGGCTGGGATTGTGGCTCAGCGGTAGAGCTCTTGCCTAGCACGGGTGGGACCTGGGTTCGATCCTTAGCACCACATAAAAATAAAGGCATTGTTTTGTGTCCATCTACACTTAAAAAAAAAAAATTAAAAAAAATGATTAAGGTAGAGATGCATTTAGGCTCTTAAGAACATAGCCAGTAATTTATTAATCCGCTATTCTATCTGTTCATACTAAACTACTTAGAAAATCGTTTGTGGTATAATATTAAAATTATAAGAGGCTGTTTTTGTAAGAGACATTTTTGTTTTTTTGCTTTCAACATTTTATTGTTATTCCTATGGTCACAATCATACCCCCTTTTCCACACAATACTATGTATAAAAAAAGTAAATATGTTAATAATGATATTCACAAACATGGTGCCCCTAATACAGAAATTCCTTAGGAGTCTGAAAATAGAGTTGATTTATAAACCTATTAATGGACATTCAGAACCACTTTATGCAGGCTAGGTTTTTTTTTTTTTTGGGTGGGGGCGACTGGGGATTGAACCCAGGAGTGCATAACCACTGAGCTACATCCTCAGCCCTTTTTAAAAAATTTTTTATTTTGGGGCTGGGTTATGACAGTGGTAGAGCACTTGCCTACCACGTGTGAGGCACTGGGTTCAATTCTCAGCATCTCATATAAATAAATAAATGAATTAAAGGTCCATCAACAACTAAACAAAAATTTAAAAGTTATTTTTTTAATTTTGATCAGTCTTGCTAAGTTATGGAGGCTGGCCTTGAACTTGATCTTCTTGCCTCATGCCTTAGCCTCCCAAATTGCTGGGATTACAGGCATGTACCCCATGCCTAGCTACATGGGCTAATTGTTAATTTAAGAAATATTGACTTGAAAATTCATCCAAAAGGGTCTCAGGCTGTGCATAATGTTCTTGAATTCAGTCTGCTTATAATATACCAAAATCCTACAATATTAAACAATTTAGGCAGTTCTTTTAAAGGTTTTATTTTTGTAGTAGTATTGATCTACATCAGTATTTACTTATTTCCAAAGTTAATATAATTTTTAAGAAGTTTGTTTCATTAACTCACAGGTCCCTCCTTGTGATCCATTTCTGGGCGCCATGGGCTCCACAGTGTGCACAGATGAACGATGTAATGGCAGAGTTAGCTAAAGAACACCGTGAAGTTTCATTTGTGAAGGTATTGTATTTTCAGTGTTATGTGTTTTATGTTGTGGATTTGACTAGATTTTATTAACTAATACAAAGGAGTGTTGTGGAATTCCAAATATTTATAAGTAGCATTGGGATATTTGCAGTAGATTATAATTAAAACTCTTAAAGTCATTTTGCATTTCTCAAGTTAGTATAGAAATCACCACACTTTCCCTGGTATACTTGGATGGGAAGTATCAGGTTGGGCAAAGGCAGAGTTATTTGAGAGAAAGGGCACGTGAGATAATTCTCTGGATAATTGTGGCTTTAGGATAGTTAAGGTATTAACCAGACTTAATTCATGGAAAGGCTGGGTGGGATGTGGAAAAGGCTTCCTGAAGGGTCTGTACTGCCACAGTCTGGCTGGGCACAAAATCACGAGCCACCACACAGCTTGTAGATTCAAACAGCAACTCTTTATTCCCGAACTCACACCAGCCGTATACAAACACGTTCTGGGGAAATCCACGTTCTCTGCCCAAATTCCCGTTCTCTGCCCAAAATCACCTCCCCTGGGCTTCTGTCTCCCAAAATATATTCTGAATCCGTGAGAACTCAAGGGGAACTCAGGCAGCAGGATATGCCCTATTCCCAGCAGGAATAATCTTAAACCTTAAACCTGGAACCTAAACCGGGAACGCCCTAATCCGCCCTGGTCCTTGAGCAAGGTCACCTACATTCAATGTCACTGCAACATGGGGTACACTGGCAAGGAAATTGTCATACCTACTTGGCTAATGGCTCCCAGCACTGTACAGGTTGCTGTAGCCTGGGGAAAGGATGAAATTGCTGTCCTGGACTGGGTAAACGCAAACTTGTGGAAGCTGAAAATCTAACCTGTCCAGGACGCAGAGGAAAGGGAAGCCAGGCAGTCTCTTCCTTACCTCCCTTTCCTCACCTTTTGATGCTGGGCGTTGAACCTGGGCTACCACATACTGTGCCTCTGAGCTCTGCTCTCAGTCCCCTCCTTTGGTTTTTATTCTGGTTTTGTGTGGTTTTGCTTTTGAGCAGACAAGTACTAGGAAAATGATAGTTTTGACTGTGGGTTAGCTCACTTGATTTAACACATTTAATGTTGTCATTGAGGAGTTGGTACTGATTTAGGCATCAAGGCTAAAATATGAGTTGAGAATAATGAATTATTGGGAAGGCAGGCATATGTGTTCAGAAGTCTGAATCCTTAAGATTCAAAGCAAGCAGAAAAACCAAAGCCTTGTTTTTTAAAACCAGAATTTCTGAGTTCAGACTTCACATAAACAAGTATACCCACATGTAGGCTTAAAAATGAAACGAACTATTTGAATGCCTCTTTTTATGTGAATGGAAAACACAGAATTCTATATAGTTGGTGATAATATTTTCAGACAGTTTCTGTAAGATGTTGGCTTTAAATAGGTATTGTACTCTGATGGCTCAAAAATCCAAACAGTGTATGCTTCTCACCCGTGTCTTGCCCATCAGCTCTGTTGTCCCTTCCCATATGTAACTGCTTACATTAATTTTGCATGAACCCTTCCAGTGTTTCTTTATGCATATGGAACAAATATGAATATAATAGTCAGCTTTTTAAAATTTAAGGACTTATTTAAAATTCCAACGAAATGTGTAATGTAACCTTAGGATGTAACCCTAAAATGTCCAATATAAATAATAGAAGGGGACATTAAAGCTGCATGTTTGGTCAGTGATAAAAGATAATGATTACCAGTGAAATGAATGATTAAACATCCAATCGTAAGATTAATCAAGATGATGGTAATTGTTTGAAGTTTGCTTTATGTGTATAGTGTTACTGGTTTAGGTAACACATTGTTCTCAGCTGCCATCTGAATGATTTATTTAAAATGACTATAGAATTACTGCTCACATTGGTATCAGAGTTGGTAGTGAGATTTTAAGTTGTTCAAGTGCTTAAGTGTCTCAATGAGCCAAGATTGGAAGCCCTGGGTGTTGCTGGGTTATTGGGGCACCTGAGCGTGACTGCCCCTGTGGGGTGACAGCAGTGCCAGGTTGCTCATTCTTTTAAGAGCCACCACTTTGCAGAAACTCATTCTGTGGTATTTCACTAGACATTGAGGGCAAATGTAACTTGCATGGAGTTTGTAAAGTAGGTAGTTAAAAGGCAGTTGCTGAACTACAGTGAACAAATAAGAAGTGAAATATTTGAGAAATCATTGGCCTTTTCCAGTAAGAGTCATGCAGTTCATTTTGAAACAGCTTTCTTTTGTTAATAGGGGCTTCTAAATATTTCTAGATTATAGGACTAATGTTCTGCTGCCTTTATCTGTGTCTCTTTTGAGACAGAGTCTCAGCATGTTGTCCAAGCTGGTCTCTAATTCCTAGGCTCATGTGATCCTCCTGCCAAAGCCTCCTAGGTAGCTGGGACTCCAGGGCATGCTGCCCAGCTTTCCTGTCTGTGTCTTCTAATGTGATTTGTTCATTTTTTTTTTTTTTTTAAGATAATACAGTAGTTTGGCATTTTTGACTTGACTTGTAAAATGTAGGGATTAGTTCATTTTTGTCAGTGAGATTTACAGTCACTTAAATAAGTGATCTTTTTACAGAGTCATTTAAATAAGGTGCTGTCAGACTTAGGTGCCCTGACAACCCAAGTAGCTCCAAGGGCTTCCAGTCCTTGGCTCACTGAGACACTTAAGCACTTGGAACAACTTAAAACCTCACTACCAAGTCTGATACCACTGTGAGCAGTAATTCTATAGTCACTTTAAATAAATCATTCAGATGGCAGATTGTAAGGTCCTCTGACTGCCAACAATTTCTTATTTTGTAGGAGAGAATAAAAATATCACCTTAGAAAAGTTAGTTGTGCAGTTTTGGTGTGAATGTTGAAAGGCAAGGCTTTCACACTCACTGTCTCTGAGCCTCTTATTGTCCTGATGAAGACTAGGAAGTGCACTGATGCCCCCTGGGTGCCACAGCTGTCTAGGATGGGTGGTCCTCCAGTTGCCTGAATGGCTACTGTTATCTGGTTGGAATCCTAAGGTGTGGGCCCTACCCAGGCTCTCAGACCTCCGAGGTCTTAGAGGACAGAGATGAGTTGTTTCTGTTGTATAGAAACCTTATGTTTATTCAGAATAGAATTGAAAACATGTCAGATGTCTTTTCTTTTCAAATAAAAGATTTTGTTAGTACTTTACCTATAATGTGCATATACATTTATCAATTAATTAGTTGATAGAATCTTTCAGAATATGGTATCTGGCAGAGGAGGTGAGAAGGAGGAAGTAGTACATGGTGATGAACAAGTTGAGTGCTGCTGGGTATATCTGAGAAACAAATCAAATGGATCTGAAAATGGATTTTTCCCCTGTGGTTCTCTTTTATCATGTAATGCACTGTACTACAAAATTTCCCCAGATCAGACTTAGCAGCTGGCTGATTGGTTAGTTTTTTATGCTGTTGTGTTTCATTTAATATTAAGTTTGTTTGTATAATAACTGCTATACTTATGTCTGATGTACATTATAATTTAAGGTAAAAAGTTAAGGGCATTGAGGAGTTAACATACTGAAATATGTATTTTTTTCTCCTTAAAAAAAGGGGAATCTTTATAGTTTTATTTTAAAATATTTTGAAAATAGGCAACTAACTTAAAGATACAGTTCACAATGTCTAGTTTCTAAATGTCTGTACAATCACGATGTGAAATGGTTCTAATGATAGTACCTGTTATTGAGAGGATATTGAGTCAGTACATGAAACATTTGGAACTGTGTCTGGCCTAGAGTAAATTGTGGCTGTGAACTGTAACTGTTATGCCAGTCTTTGGTGACCCTGCTAAATTGAAGTGAAATAGAGAGAATTCCCCACCTCTGGATTAACCTCATGCTTCCCTGACTTCATTCCTTCTCATGCATACACAGAATGGTTGGTGAGAAGAATCCAGGGCTTGAGATTCTTGGAGTAGAAGCAAGTGGTTTCCACCAGGGAGATTCAGATTTCATTCTGAAAGTGTTCATGTTTGTTTGGTCTCAAAGGCACATATAAATCCAGTTCTTAAAGTGTTATCTTTTTGATTGTAGTAGAAGAAAAGTTAACTGTGATATAGTGGAAAGAAGCATAGATTTTATGGTTTCTCAGCTCTGCCACTTATTTTGTTTGTTTGCTTGTACTAGTGGGTAGAGATCTCAGGGATGCTCTACCACTGAGCTACACCCCCAGCTCTTTTTTATTTGTATTTTAGACAGGGTCTTGCTAAGTTTCCAAGGCTGGCCTGGAACTTGTGATCCTCCTGCTGCAGCCTACCTAGTAGCTGGGATGACAGGCATGCACACTGCTTAGTTCTACCACTTATTAACTGTGTGTCCGTGGACACAGGTTACTCCGTGATCTTCTATATTAGTCAGGGTTCTCCAGAGAAACAGCCTGTAGGATCTATGTATACAGAGAGAGCTGTATGAGAGGGGATTTACTGTGGAAATCTGCTCACCTAGTCATGGAAGCCAAGAAGCTACACCACCTGCCCTCTGCAAATTGAAGAAGCCGAGAAGCTGCTCTGGTCTGAAGGCCCAAGAACTGAGGAGCTGATGGTGTGACTCTATAGTTTGGGGCCCAAAGCCTAAGAACGTGGGGGTCACTGGGACAAGTGCCAGAGGCCAGAGAACCTGGGATTCTGATGGCCAAGGGTTGGAGATGGGTGTCCCATGACTTTGCCTTTTCTTTGCATTTTTGTTTTATTTGGGGCTTTAGCCTATTATGTGGCCCTCACACATTGTGAGGGTAGATACCCCTTCCTCAGTCCACTGATTTTAAATGCCAGTCTCTTCAGAAAATACCCTTGCAGACACACCCAGGATAATGCTTTATTAGTTAAATTTTATTTCCTATAGGTATAATGTGAACCCAGTCAAATTGACGTCTAAAATTAATCACACCTTCTCTTTACCTTGCCAGCTTTAAAGCTAGGGTGATAATGTGCTTTATACCTTTCAAAGTAGGAGGCTACAAAAGGGTCATAGTTTACAGTAGGCTGTCTATGAAAGGTAGCTATTGTTAGTTATCTTTTGAGTTCTTTTGACTGCAGATCATTTAAAAATATTTATTTGTGATTAAAATTGTTATGTTGTATTAGATCCAATATTTTCAAAGAATTTTCATGTTGAAAAGGGTTTAAAAAAGCAAAAAGAGAAACAGTGCTGGGGATTGAACCCAGGACCTTGTGCTTGCTTGCCAAGCACTCTACTGCTGACCTCCATCCCCAGCCCTGCAGAGGTCTAGGACTTTAGGTGCCTTTGACATTCTGGAGGATGTTGTGCCTTTTTCTGTATTCCTATTCCTTGTTCTGTAGGAATTGTTTGTTACCGTTACCTTAGATTTGTTTTCTGGGAGCTGATTTGAAGGGAGGCACTTGTGGTGATCCTTCGACTTCAGTAGGAACAGCAAGTGATTTGCTTCAGGAAGAGCTGTCTTAAGACCTTGTGGGAAACCAGTAGGAAAATCAGAAGAGATCAGATTTTGAAAGCATGTAGGAGTTTGTACGAGTTGGATGCTGCCTATATTTTTCTGATTTAAGACCACCCTGCCTCTTTCCTGCATGGCATTGCTTGGTGATGGGATGTCTGTCTCTTCTGTTAGACTCCAGTAGTACAAGGGTAGGAACCTTTATGGCACTCGGCACTATACCCAGCATGTGGTGGGTGCTCCACAGATGGTAGCCGAAAGGAAGGGCTAATGAGCCGAAGTGACACTGTGGACATGCCCTTGTTTTCAGCCTCTCTGGCATTCTTGTTCAGAGTGCAGAATTGCATGTCTTAAAGAGAATGGTGCATACATTTCTAAAATTAAAGAAAAAGTGTGTTCTGAACAGCTGTCTGAGAAAAGCTTCATCTTTTTTTGCACCTTTTTCAGATTATTGAATGGTTGATGTTAATTTAAGATACAGAATGCATTTTTAAAAATGGAAATTAATTAAAAATATTGTTGCAAAAGGGTGCTCTAAAGAGATAAAACAAGATAGTGGAGCAGCATCTAAAAATGTGTAAGGTGGAAGGCATAGATCACAGACAGATGGCCGCCTCCCTCTGCATTGAGTTTCAATCTAATGGAAATCACCTGACTGGTAAAGCTGTAGATAAAAATAGTATTCCAGGCCCAGTGGAGATATCTCACTCTTGAAGAAATTCAGTGTATATATTTTAAGCACTTTTTAACAATTTATCAATAAATTTTATTTCCTATAGGTATAATGTGAATGTAGGTTTTTATTGGTTTCAAAAAGTTTATATTAAATTGACAGTCATGTGAGATAAAAATATATCTTGGTTTTTCTCAAAGTATAGTTTATAAAGACCTACATAAATAGCTTATAGTAATTGTGTTCTAATTATTTACAAAATTGTGTTTCTAAATGTCCTTCATATCCACGTCGTCAGATATCACATTATATCTTGTTGAGGAGCCTCAAGGAAATCATCAGACAGAGTATAATCATCTTACAGTGAATTTCCATGTATGAATAGACCTGAAGCAAGTAACTTGGCAAGATATCTGCCTAGTGTCCAGCAGCCTTGTAGGAGTTAAAAGTAAAATTTATCAGACATCAATAGTTTATTGAAGAAATACTCCTTTTGCTTCATAATTTGCAGAAGGCTGCAACTGTCAGTCATGATGTACTGCCTCTTGAAATTAGTCAATAGAGCAAACAGCAAGAATTGCTGTGGGCAGAAAATAAGCACTGTAATCATGACATAACTGGGGTCAGTGATTTATGGATTTCAATATAGTAGTAGCTGCATATGATTGAAAATTTACTAGGTCACTAGTGCACCAAAAATTTTATTCACAGCCTCCAGGCATCTTTTGAAATGTGCAACAAAATAAAAACCTCTGAACCTGTTTTGACACTGCAGACTCCATGGATGGCATGCCAGCCCAGTGAGTCTCATTTCAATGTAAATGTGTCGTAGACTTTTCTGCCATACTCTTAAAAACGCCAGCTACTTGGAGGGGTAATACAAGTGAAACTGATTTACATGTTGAAGCAGTAAAAAAGGACCTTGTAATAATCAAGCTTAAATTCTTTTTTTATTTTAAAGTTGGAAGCTGAAGCTGTTCCTGAAGTATCTGAAAAATATGAAATTATTTCTGTTCCCACCTTTCTGTTTTTCAAGGTAAGGATAAAGGGTGGTACAAGAACATCCATCTCTAGTGGGCCATTATTGGACTGTCCATGTTGGTTCCTTTTTACTCTTTCTGGACCCCTTAACATGAGGCATTTGGTTTTTCCTGGCCTTGCACTTTCCCCAGTGGTCTCATTGTTTGCCCTGATGCTGATGAGAAGGGCCAGAGAGAAAAGCCAGGTGGTTACTTCTTAACCAAAGTACAGACCCTTGGCTGCAAATTGTAATGTTCCCTTGTGTTGAATCAGAAGTTGCTTGTTTAGGGCATGTGCCTAAACATTATGAAGCATGTAGCTGGTTCTGGCTTGATTGATGATTTTTAGGAAGCAGAGGCAAATCTTTGCTTCAGGGTACCCACGGTATTACCATAGTTCTTCAGATACTTCATACTTAGTAATAGATGCATCCCAGCGAGTGTGGGAGAAGATCTTTTTGGATGGTTTGACTGTGGTGGTGCAGTATTTTCATCACACATTCTCAATAAAAGGGCTCATGTATTTCTAAATTGAGTGCCTTTCAGGCAGTTGGTAATCAGGTTTTTATTTCTCCAGTAACAGTGTTGACTTGTTTAAAAATTGACTAGAAATATGTATGTACTCGCTATAATTTGAGTCTAAAATCTCTCTGATGAAGGAATGCCACATGTATTCTAAATGACATTTTAAACTTTAGAATTCTCAGAAAATTGACCGATTAGATGGTGCACATGCTCCAGAGTTGACCAAAAAAGTGCAGCGACACGCATCTAGTGGCTCCTTTCCACCTAGTGCTAATGAGCATCTTAAAGAAGATCTTAACCTTCGCCTGAAGAAATTAACGCACGCTGCTCCTTGCATGTTGTTCATGAAAGGAACCCCTCAAGAACCTCGTTGTGGTAAGAAGCTGTGCTTGAGATGGTGTAAGCCATGCAGGTGCTTTGCCAATGTAGGGTGCAGTTGGGGTGGATATCTTTTGCTTCTGTTCACATGCTTGTAGAAAACCAGACAGGTTCTGATTCCCAGGGGCATCAGACAAGTAGATGAGAAGAATTAGTTTGCGTTGTAAACTCGGAGAAGGTTGGAACCAGAAGGGGTCCTAGAAATTATCTAATTCAGCACCTTTGTCTTATCCATGTAGATGGGAAGTTGATTCACCCAAGGCCAACCAGTGGCGGAGTTGAGATCAGGTTCCTGCTGCCATGTTGCTGTCTCTGTTGATGGGCCTTTGGCCTGTGTAGTTTTGCTCTTAACAGCTTCTTTCTTGGCCACCTCCTTTTCTTCACTCATCAGATTCAGTAATTTAAAAATCTGCAATATTTTCATAGTGTTCGTGGGCCTGTTGTGTACTCTTGCCTTCCCTGTTGTTGATGTCTAATGATTGCATTATTTGCCCATTGCTGTCTTTTCCAGTTTATAGCGGCTAGTAATTTAAAGACTCCCAATTCTTGGCTTATAGTACCCTTGTTTTCTATACACATAGATGCTCGTAATTGTGTCCTTAAGTAAGTTTTAGAGTTATTTGACCCCTCTGGTATTGGGTTTATGTTGTTTTCTTTTTACTGTGCCTGGTACAACATTATTATGCTTCATAATTGAGCATTCAATGACTTTTGATGATGCTATTGAGACTCTTAAGAGTATTTGTTTCAACTACACAGGAGGGAACTTATTAAGATAGGTGGCAATAAAATTGAGGATGTAATTGATATCGTTTCTACATGTCCAATGTGACTTTATAAAAATAGCCTAGCTTCCAATATAAATTTCAATTTTAAATTCTTCCCTATATGGTTATCAAATTATATGTTAAGTTATGAAAAGGTCTACTTTTAATCGTAAAGTTTCAAGATAAATTCTGTTTTAAAAGTTGAAGAAATGATTCTTTTATTTCTTAGTTCTACCTAAAAAATTTCCTGGTCAGTGTCCTCCGTTTCAGGTGACACCTTCTCTGAAGGGACTACAGGCTAACCTAGTCTGTCGCAGGATTAGCTAAGGCATCAACAGACGTGTTGCATGAAAACTATTTCTGGCAGTTTATGAGCCCACCTAATATGAGGACTCACGTCAGTCTCATGGATTTTATTCAGTACCTTCATTCCAGTCTGAAGGGCAGTATAACTGGCTATAAAATGTGGCGAACCTGTCTGCTAGTTTTTACATAGCAAACCTAATGCTGTGTTCTCCTCTTTGGGATCTGAATGATGACTTGGTGAAACTGGCAAATGGCAAAACCAAAGCTGGGGGAAGGGATGCTCAGCCAGAAGAGGAAAGGGTGTGCTGGAAGAGTGATGGGCATGGTCAAGTGAGTGAGCTTCGTTTGGCCCTGCTTAGTACCTGGGCACAAGTAACTACCCCCATTTCCTCCTGGGAGTGTTGGGGTAAAGTCAGTCTTGGAGGGCCTTTTCAATGTAGATGTTATATTCAAGCAAATTAGAGGTAAACTTAGAAATACTCATTTTTCTTCACTTCATTAAACTTCATTTATGATAAAACTGGCATTTAAAAGATCACACAAATAAAAATCAAAAAGTTTTAACACATTTTAGAGCAATCTGAAAAACACAGCATTATAGATATTTAGGGAATGAAATAAGTAACTAGGGAATTTAAAGGAAGGTTTTTAGATGCAGATGGTGTAACAGTACAGTTTCTTCTGTTCTAAGGCTTGTTTTATTCTTTACGACTTTGTAACTCCATTTTTAAAGGGCTTTTCTGTTTCCTGATATTTTGGGTGTTGTCTTTCCTACCCAGCAGATAGAATGAGCAGATTGCCTTAGGCGTTGGTTCTAATAAAGTGTCTGCTTAGGATACTTAGAAAGCATTTCCTTTGTGTCTGAGCCCTGCTGCTTCCTTCCCTGGCTCTTTTTCCCCTTTCTGTGTGCTTTGCTGCATAACTTCATCCTGAAGCTGCTTTCTTTTGGGAGCATAAGGCCTTTCCTTCTGCTGTCTTTTTGAGCCTGCCTAGAAGAGAATTGTTTTTGCTCCTTTGTTAGCACCTCAGAGAAGAAGTGTAGGTGAGCTCCTGTAATTAAAAACCAAGTTTTTTTCACCTTGTGAATTCAAGTGGCCACTCTCCTGGTTCGGCAGAGTTCGCTTTGAAAGTACTACGCTTTAGTAACACCGTTTTGATGGCCACTGTAGACTATGGCTACACTTGATTTTTAAATTGATGGCCCCTATCTCCCTTTCTGAAAGTCAGAAAACCATGAATAAATAACATTTAAATTTGAATCCAGGAAGCTGGAAAAGCCATTTCTGGAGCCTGTCCCTGGCTCCCATGCAGGCCACAGCTCTGCCTTCTCATCCTTTGCTGTGGATTCTGCCTGTAGAATCCTGTGGTGTATCATGAGAGAGCCTCAGTTGTTAAAGACTTGGTTGTCCCTGTTCTGTGCAGCTCGGGAAGATAGAGAGGACACTTAGGTGTGAAGGAAGAGTTTCTAGAAGCACTGAGATGTCTGTCTTCTTAAACAGAATTGTTAAGTCTTAGAGTAAGTTAATTAAGTAATTGGGGAGTTCTTACAGCTGTTGAAGTTAGACTTGTAGCAAAGCAGGTGTCTGACCATAGAAATTTCTCCTGCAGTGAGAGTCATCTGCCTTGTTTCAGTCACAAAAGCATATTGCAGAACTATTCTTTAGGGGTTTATTGTTAGATAGTTATTAAATGTGGCAGTTAGGTGTATTACTCATGTCATGAGTAAACATGACTGCAGATAGAAATGGTGACTTTGTGGCAGTTAATCTTTTTTTTTTTTTTTTTTTTACTTTTAAGTATTTTTATTTCTTGCATGCATTTTTCTTCAAATTGTGTAAATATTTTGTCATTAGAATAAAGCTTTCTTACTACTTTATCCATAAGGAAAACATTTCCAGTCTACCACTTTAACCCTTAAAAATGAAATACTACCAATCAATCTTTCTAGTCTGCATGTAATTGCCTAAAGCTAAAATAAAGCTCTTTCTCAGCCAGTTACAGTAGAAATGAGTTAATATATTGGCAGCAGAATAACCATCAGCAATCAGCCGTTAGCTGTTTACTAATGAACTCCCAGATGAATGAAAAAATTTCAGAATCAGTGTTTTACTGCAGGCTGTACATGAACTTAACACTTCTGTTGTAGGAAAAGAACTTATAGCTGTACAAATAAATACTAGTGCTTCATCTTCAACAGCAGATCTGGAAAATGAATCTCAGTTGTAGATCTGTTTTAATACTAAACATGCTTTTGGGTGATATCAGGTTAAGCTTATCTTTCAGTTAATCTTATGCTGAATATTATGATTTGATTTGATTTGAAAATAATTGCAAATGCTGTTAAGTCTTATAGGAATTTTGAATCTGAAGAATAGGTTATTTTCTAGTGAGTTACGACTATGTTTGGAAAGAAGAATGATGAGATGTGAAAGCGTAGGGTGGCTCAAACTAGGAAAAAAGATTGGTAAGAATTAGTTTATGGAAAGAAAAATATCCTTTTTTCAGACTGGACTAACAGGTTTATAAAAGACTGATTCACACTCTTATTCTTCAGTACTAATGTTATAATAAGATGATGATGTCAAGAAAGTACAGAACAGAAATGTGTCACAAAAGTATAATAAAATCATGGAACATAAAATTGTCACTACAGTGTAGCAAAGAAATTACATTACACACTTTAGGGAATGTAAATAGTTTTAGAAAAGAAACTGTCAAGTGATGACATGAGATGAGAAAGAACACTGTCAATCTATTGACAGTTCATATATAATGACAGAGAAGATGGCTTTAAAATTCAATGTGCTGTGCCCATTTCAGCTTGAGAGAGAAGATGTCCCTCCTTGATTTCTCATCTGTCTTTAGAGATGTTGAGGACTGAGAACTGCTCAAGTGGGCACTCAGGAAGCAGGAAAATGGCAGTGGAAATACACAGTTGGGTTAAAAATAACTGCTGTCTTGAGTTTTTCCTCTAGCTAGAGCTGACTCTCCTCCACTCTCAGCATGGGAGAGTGGGAGGGGCTGTTCAGAAGTACTGGGAGGTGGCTGTCCAGGGCCTTCTGCCCTCCGGTGGATGAATGGTGCCAGAGCTTCAGAGCTCTCTGCTCTTTAGCCACTAAATTTCCTTCCACAAAAAATGTTCCTAATGGTAAGAGCAACTTTGATTAATACACATCCATTTTTTTTTTTTAAAGCTTCCAGTTGTGTTAAAGAGTTAAGTCATATCTGAACATGTGTGGTTCAAGGTCATATGAGAGTTGCTTGGGATGTATCTTCTCTTCACATATTATTCAGCTATGCCAGCTAAATCACTGGCAGAATAAAGGCAGGCATCTGTGTTCACTGGGTGATATGTACTCTCAATTAATTTATAATCGTGTTTATGTATATGAGAGACATGCTAAATTCTTTGTTTTCTTTTTCTGTATGCAGGTTTCAGCAAGCAGATGGTGGAAATTCTTCACAAACATAATATTCAGTTTAGCAGTTTTGATATCTTCTCAGATGAAGAAGTTCGGCAGGGGCTCAAAACTTACTCCAATTGGCCCACCTATCCTCAGCTCTATGTTTCTGGAGAGCTCATAGGAGGCCTTGATATAATTAAGGTGAGGATTGAGAAATCTGTACCTTGTAAAGAAATTCCATTTAGAGCATACTTATAATTAGTCTAAAGTACACATGAATCTCTGCATTTACTAATATCAATTTGGAATAAAAGTATCTCTGAATAGGTAATTGATCAGTATTATGGTGTGATGGAGATTTATGTCATAGTAAAGGTTTCTTAAACTGATGTGTATGTTATGTTTATTTCAGGAGCTAGAAGCATCTGAAGAACTAGATACAATTTGCCCCAAAGCTCCCAAATTAGAGGAAAGGTAAGTGTTATAGAAGTTTCACAGAGTCTACTCTTACTTTAAAAATATTTTTAAATCCTGTTTTTGCGTTGCTTTTCCTTTAAAGAAATCAAAGATTTGATGTTTGCCTGCCAGGGGTCATTGTTTGCTGTCAAACTAGTTAAACAGACTTGGGAAACTCTAATTTGAACTGGAGAAGCATTAGCAACAGTTTAGTGATTGCTTAGATATTCTTTGCTCTTCTGGAAAGTCATGGTTTCAGGTGGATTAACCAAGTTTTCTTCCCTCCCTGCATTTGGAGCCAGGATCCTGTTATTTGGTTCTTGCCTGAGGATGTCAACACAGCACTCTTGTTTAGAACCCTGAGTGTGTGCAGTGTGAGAAGCTGATGTTGCATATGTGTTAGACTTCCCATCAGACCCTGGATACATCTCATTGCCTTTCTAACTATGACACCTTAAAATCCAGCAGATTTTGGAGCTGGAAAACTTTTCTCTATTTTATGGAGGATCTCAGTCAACTTTAGAAGAAACTCATAGAAATTTTGGACTTTGGTATGTAGGGAGAATTAAAGGGACTTTTATTCAGATACAGATGGATTAATGTAGAGGTTTAAAAAGGAATTGATTTTGAAATACATCAAGTCAGCCATTTGCAGTTGGGCTTGAGTTTGTAAAATAAACCTCCCTCTTAAAGTTTTCTTATCATTTAATATTTTGAAAATTTCTGCTAGTGTTTAATAATAAATACCTTGTTCATTTGTGCTTGAGTAGTAAAGTGGTCCTCCGTGGGTAGTAGGACTGTATTAATGCTCCGTGGGTGTCCATTTGACCCTTACTGCTTGTTTTCTCACAGCCAGCACCCTTCCTGCCTTTTTTTTTTTTTTAAGTTTTGTTTATTTATTTTTTAAGTTTAATTGCCCTTCTTGCCTCTTAATGAGAAAGTGGTGTCCTTTTGTTGACCACACGGTCCTCACTTGTTCTTTCCTATAGTGTGGTGACGCCCTTGGCTTGTGGCAGCTGTAGCCTCTGAAGACAGCTGTTCTTTTATGTCTAGATTTGCTGTTCAGTACCCATTTTCCTTCTCAAATAGATGCTCATTGCTGTTTATGCTCTTTTGTCCACTGGACCTTCCGTTTTCTGAATGCACTGCTTCTAAATCTCCTGTGCTTTAGACACAGACAGTAACTGGCCAGGATTATATAGACCAGCAGAATTTAGTGTATTTTGAATAGTAATTTAAAGAGTACCTCGTGAGCAGAGTTTGTGGGCTTGTGACGTGTTTTGACAGTACAGAGTGGTCTGGGTGAGTGATGCGGGCCAGCGTCCTGTTTCTGCATCTGCTGCTGTGTCTGAGAATGGGCTAGACTTCATTGGAGGTGAGATGATGTGGCCGTGTTCTTGATCTGTGCATTTCTTTGTGACTTTTCTGTAGAGAGATTTTGAGCTGTGGATTAATTACCCTGTGGCACCAGTGGAGTGAGAATATGGTGGTGTGACCCATTGTCCCCACGCTGACTTAGAATTTCTGAGATTTGTGTGACTAAACTTTGGGGCTAACTACAGATGATTAAAGTTCCTGACAGGAGTTAGGTTATTTGGTTTGAAAGGTGGTATAAAGTCATTATTGCATTGGTTTTTTAGCAGCTAGCATTAGTCGATGTTCTAGGATTTAACACTTTCATCCTCTAGCCTGCCCTGTGAGCCTTAGGAGTGCAGAACTCTGCAGAGTTGTGAGACATAGGGCTCGTGGATCTAGTTCTGGAAATTCTGCCCAATAGATGAGCCCCCCCTATTGAATAATTCCTTCCTGACTTGGTTATTATTATTATTATTTTTTTTTAGTACTCTGAGTTGATGGGCTTAAATTGCAACTTGAAGGAACATTCGTTGCCTAGGAAGCCATATTGTGTTTTACAGTGGCTCAGGGAGAGCGTGAAATAAAGGAAAATGTCAGTGCATTTGTTTGTTTAATACCACTCAAAGCTGTGAACTATCATCCTGCTATCCCTCAAATACGCATGTTACTCATGATGCAGAGCAAAAGTGGTGTTTAATAATTGAGCTGAGCCATTTTATATCAATTTTCTCTCTTCAGGCTTAAAGTGCTGACAAATAAAGCTTCTGTGATGCTCTTTATGAAAGGAAACAAACAGGTAAAGAACTCAAAAATGGTTTTATTTGTAATTTCTTTTGATGTTAACATCTGCAACAAGGGGACAGTTAAATCTTCTTCTCCTAGCTTTAGCTAATGAAGCTGTAGCACTATCAGGAAGTTATCCAGGCCTTAATTGGTGCTTATGGAGATCAAGCAAAGTAATCTACATTTTGCTTGACTTTATCATCAACATCTCAGCAGGGTGCATTTCTTTCTGCTGCCAAACTTTGTCAGCTAACATGGTCAACACTGTTTTAACACTTGCCAGTCTGCTAGTTGCTGTCCCATTACCCTTTGTTTGAGTGTGTGGGCTGCTTTGGTGTACTTTGTGCGGGGAAGCTGGTAGTGCTTGGGTTCTTACAGTACAAGTGTCCATGGTGGGAAACAAACCCTGGCTTTGGTGTGTGTGCTCCTCATATGTTTGATGAATGAGTAATTCTCATTTATAATGAGATGGTTCTTGTAGTATCTTTGATGAAAATACATATTAATTTTGCATCATTTTGAATATCAAGTTTGATAGATCACTGCCACGGATGGCTTGAGTAAAACTAATTAACTTTTGGATTGGGATTAAGATGGTAATTTCCCCAGACTAGCCATTGCATTTATATTGTATTTTACCGGTTTTGTAGCAATTGAATCTGTCTTAAATTTCCTGAATTCTCAGCCAGTCATTAGGATAGGCAAAGCTGAACAGGGTTTGGCTTACATGGAGGTGTGGAAATTACCACTGTGCTAGCTGAGGCTGACAGAGTGAGGAAACTGCCCAACACATAGGACAGGACACCTTGGGCAGGTGACTCAGCCATAGAAAGCTGCTTTGCCCCTTGTAAATGGGCTTCACAGGACTGTTTTGAGAGTCAGGTCACCATAAGGAATATGAAAGCTAATATTACAAATATAATGAAACTCATTAGTTAACACAACTAATTAGTTAATATAACGAAAGTAATAACAGCAAGGAAGATCATAGGAATTTTTAGCATGTTGAAATCCATGCTATGTTAGGATCTAGATTCTTTCACTGGTTCAGTGTATTTGTTAAAAATAAATGGAGGAAATGAATAACTCCTAGTAATGATAAAGCGGCATCCCCCCCCCCCCTTGAGATTATTTAAAGTAGATTTTTATTCTCAACAGTCCTTTTTTTTCTGGAAGCCCAGAAAGAATTCATACATTTCAGAAACACTATTGTTGGAACTTTTAAAATGTTTTATGTGTATCAGTTTTTTTCCACAAGATTGTTAGGATTTGGGGTCCTGTGGCATGAAAAAAAAGCATAAGATTTCCATAACCACCCCCAAAATTTGATGCCATATAATGTAAAGATAAATTTTTAAAATGGGGTCAAAGTTGGGAACATGACAATGATTATTTTAGTTATTGCAGAAAGGTTAAGTGTGTTCAGATAAATCAAGTAAGGAAGAAATTCTCTAGAAGGTCTAGACTTGATTCAGGCACCTTCTAACCACACAGACCATGAGCCACTAAAGCACATGTCACCTTATGAGGCTGCATGCCTGAGTAGGTCTATGGGCTGTGTCTGGGAAGATGTCTAGAGGGTCAGTGCTTGAAGGAGAGGGCTATGAAGAGTCACAGGAGCCGAGCAAATGTCGTGGCCATGACATTGGACAAGCGCTGCATTGATTGACAAAGCATTAGCTTTGATCATGACAATTGGGACATATAAAAAATGTAATTTTTTAAATTTAGGAAGCAAAATGTGGATTCAGCAAACAAATTCTGGAAATACTGAATAGTACTGGGTATGTAAATCTTGTTTTCAAATGGTGTATTTAAAAAATTCTAACTTTAGTTCTGCCACTAATGCTTTTCAGTTTTAATGTCTGGATTTGTTCATACTTTTAAAATCTATTTATTTTTGCTATAATGTTTTATGAATGCTTTAACTTAAGACCAAAGTAGAACTTTTTGGGCCAGTGTTCTCACCATGCGTAAAGATAGGACAGGGAGAATATTATAGGTTGTTTTAAAATTTTCTTTTAAAAAAGTTGTACTTTCTAAGCAACACATGAAACTGATGGGCACACATAAGGTCCATCACCAGGATCTGAGAGGGGTCCAGTTGAACTTACATTGCAGCACCTCTTCTTCTGATGTGCTCCGTGGTGAAGCTGCCAGGTGAGAACACTGCCGTTGACTTCTGTGGTTCAGAACAAAACCACTTACCTGGAGATACGTAGCAAATATTCTGTTGGGCTTGTCAGATGCTTTGCTTACTTTTACTTCTCTTCCTTGTTTCACAATTGCTTTTTTAAAAAATTATAATTTGTATTTAAATCATAGCTTTAAATAGATTATATTAGCCTACCCTATGAAGTTATAGGGAAGGTAATCTTAAATACTTCAGCATTCTTTAGCAGGATTAAAAGCTTAGACTGAATGTAATGTTAGAGGCAAAAAGAAAAATGGTTAATTTCTTCAAATTATCGTGGCATTTTATAAAGGAAAATATGGTCAAGTTAGCGTAATTATTACCTCAGGCCCACTCTGTCTTCCCCCTTTTCCTGGGCCTGGAGGGGAGGCTGGCTGGTTTTAGGTCTTTTTTTTAATGACCCCTTTCTTTGTTATTTACGAACATTTTTCTAACCCTGGGTCTGACCCTTTATTGTCTAGAGAGAGATCCAGGTAGATCTGTGTCCTGTGGTGATTTGTTCTTTGTCATCCCTGGCAGATCTAAGAAGTGAAACAGTTTCCATTGGCCTAGAACTTAGGGCATTTTGTTAGCAATATCTACTTTTCTTGACTATTTTTAAAACGCCAAATAGGTCTTATAATTTTTTTCTTTTACAACTGTATTTCCTGTTAAAATGTTCTCTCCTTTTTGTAGTGTTGAATATGAAACGTTTGATATATTGGAAGATGAAGAAGTAAGTTCTGGGGTTTCTGTTTTGTTTTTTGTTTAGCTTTCATTGTAGATGTTGTAGGAAGGTTTCAGGATTATGTTTTTTCTTTAGGTTCGGCAAGGATTAAAAGCATACTCCAATTGGCCGACATACCCACAGCTGTATGTGAAAGGGGAGCTTGTTGGAGGATTGGATATTGTTAAGGTAAGGACTCTCTATCCACTACCCTCCAGCACTGATAAGTGGGACACGTTTGAAAACCATCATTGCACATTGAATGGAAACTTTGGGGTTGTCGGACTCCTCTTTTCTCCAGCCTCATAGTCTGCCTGTTCTGGACTAGTACTTCTGTTTTGGAGTGTATAATGTCTCATCCTTTTCATAGTCTCTGCTGCTTCAGACTGTTCTCATCCTCTTCTTCCTGGATTAGCCAGCGATTTCCTTCCCTGTTGCTCTGGGCCTTCTATAGAACCTCGTCAGCTCCCATCCAGCTGCCAGCCAGTATCCAAACTCTCGCTTGGCATTCAGCGAGCCCTAGACTGTGGCCAGGCTTAAAAAAACCATAGTGCACTAAGTCCATAGAGCTTTCTTCCATATTTTCCTGCTTTTCAGCATTTCTTCACCTTTGTCCCCTTGGTTTTGGATTTTCTTTCATAGTCTGTAATTAAACTTGTTTTCTTTATCCTGTAAAACTCACTGGTCTGTAAATGTCTGGCTCCCTCCAGCTAGAGACATTTGCTCCTATTCCTGAAATTTTTGTGCCTCTTTTTATGTTGTCATGATTTTCTTCCTGCATTTTCTTTATCCTCCCTCATTTGTTCATGGTGCGTGAAGATGAGGCAGGAGCCTGGAGGCCCAGAACTGGCCCTGCCCTGCGCACCACAGTGGCTGCAGATCACTGGCCTCAGTCAGATGTTATTACTCTGTAACTGTTGGATGGTAAGCATGTTGAGAGGTTCCTCTTGTACTCTCTGAATCCCTTCTGATGCTCTGTGTACTTTAGGAGCTCAGCAAGTGATTGATGGGTACACTAATTTTTGGCTTGTTGGATATAACTTTTCTTACATTCAATGTCTAGAACTTAGGGCAGCCCCACATCTAGCACCTGTGTGCTGCACAGCTCTGTTGATTAGCCCACAACAATAAAGGGAAGCTGCAGATTTGACACCCTGAAACCTTCTACCCTGCTGCTGCCACTCTGGGAGGTGGCTGTGGTAGGTCAAGTGGAGGGCCAGCTGGAATGCTGGTTCCTGAGAAGCTGGGACTGTCACAGAAGGCGGGCTGCTGAGCTTCCTCCAAGGCCCAGACTACCCTCAGGCCTTCCTCCTGCTTGCTTTGTTAGCAAGTCTTCTCTGTCAGATCTCTGATTTTTGAAGTGGAAGACAACTAATAAGAAGTGCTACTTCTGGTCATATTGTGAAGGGAAGGTTTTTAGCATGCACTTTCATGACGTGGAGGAACCCCATCCCAGCTGAAATGGCACTAGTGCACGTTTACAAAGCCAGGGCTTTTGAGCACCTTGTCTGTGGGGCCTTCATATGGAGGTTGCATCTGTTCCGGCTTCTTTTCTTGCTGAGTGCTGCAGCCATGATGGCTCTGAAACACATTAGTGAGGTAGTTTTGCTGATCTCGTTCCTGGAGGAAAAAAATGTTTAACACTAGCTTTTGGATAACCCTAAAGCAACAAAAATAGACCTACATTTTTCATTTTACATGCTTGCATGCGTAAACACACACACAGGGCCATCTGCACCTGCGGTTTTCCATATACAGATTCAACCAATGGAGGATTGAAAAGTATCTGGGAAAAAAAAAAGCATCATATTGATCACGTCTAGACTTAGTCCCCGTTGTTGTCATTCTCTAGACCATTCAGCACAGCAGCTGCTTATGTAACACTTCTTTGGCATTAGGTATTATAGGTCATCTGGAGATGACACAGGTCGCATGGGAAGGTGTGGGTGGCTGTATGTGAATACTGTGCAGTTCTGTGCAAGGGACTTGAGCATCCATGCTTTCTGGCGTCCTGGGAGTCCTGGAACTGCTCCCCTGTGCATACCAAGGAACGGCTATATTCGGTTTTTGTGACATAATGTTTAGTTTGAGAATGTTGAAAGACTTGGGGTGTAAATGCAATAGGAGTTCCTTTTTGTTCTCAGATGTTGATGAAAGCTGTGACTTGCAAAGATGTTTTCATTTTTTATATGTGCATTTACATTATTGTTACTTTTTTTTATTTTTAGGAACTGAAAGAAAATGGTGAATTGCTGCCTATACTGAGAGGAGAAAATTAACAAGTGTGGTGCCCAACTATTATAAGAAATATTTAATTACAGTGGAGCAGTTCATGATTTAGTCCTCAGAAATGGACTAGGAATAAAAAATGCTTCTTACTCAGTTATGCTTTGTGCATCTCACAAGGTTGTACTAAATAAATATATGTTACATTTTTTCCACCAAAAATAGAATGCAATAAACATCTTCAATTAAAATAAGTGTGTAAAAAGGTGTATTTTTGTAGGGATGTTAACCATGTAGTTACTGTAATGAGTCCCTTTTAAATCTCTCTTTCTTAACATGTGGGCTTTTGTAGCTGGAGGAATATCAGTATTGAGAATTTGAGAGCTGTGCTGTGCTCCCTCCCCATCAGCCTTTGAGCAGCTCACATACCAGCCCAGCAGCTCCCCTCACTGGCGAGCGTTCTCTCTGCAGCTTTGGGAAATTGAGATGAAATCCTTTTGCTGGCATCTGAGCCCCGCACTGTGACAGCGTGGAGGCAGTACAGGAGGTCTGCTTTCAGACCCCCTGGTCAGTTCAAGGGTGCACACCAGGCACATTCAGGAGGCATGGGATTCCTCATGGAGTGTGTCACAGCAGGTGCTTTTCTCAGTATGTAGAAGAGTGAGTGGTCATGACAAAGCAGGAAAGTGTCAGTCCGTTTGCAGCCTCATGGCTTGTTTTAACCATTATAATGAATACTGGTTTAGCCTTTCAGATAGGTTGAGAGCTTTTGTCAGGGCCATGAAAATTCCAACAGTGTTTTGATCCTGAATCATTTGGGATAAAAGCTGCCCCACTGGTGGAGACCTTTATCAGGATTTTGAACTCATCTCTGTGAGTTGTAGGGTTGTGATACCTCAGACACATACTGTTTTCATTAAATTCTCCTAGCCTGCTGATCCAGGCAGCTGGAGTTGCATAACACTCTTAAGGTAGGAAGGGTAGTAACTGAGGTGAGAGGGGTGGAGGGGTCGCACACACAGCCCATCACCGGAGTTCTGCTGCTGCCTCTGCACTTGGGCTGTGTCTCTCTCCTGTTTTGATGGTGTAAGGACCAGAGAGCTGATTGATGGCCTTTGTGCGTTGTAGAGGTTGGTCTGTTCTGCACCAGTTGGAAAGTAGATGTGGCTTTGTTTCCTGCTAGGACCTAGGATGCCCGGGATTGAAGTTTTTCTTGCCACTATGTATAGAGAAGGTTCTTTTGAGAATGACTTTTTTCTGTTAAAATGAAAATCACTGTGTAAGCAAAAAATACAGGTGGAAGTAGAAATCAAACAGATTCTATTAAGCCATTAGCTTTAGGGCTGTGTGAGTCATGGAAGAAGGGTCTATAATTTTTTTATATGCTTCTGTCAAACTGGAATCATTTGCATGTGGCTTTTATGATATTTCTGTATACAAGGGCCTCCTGTTCTATTTTCTACTATGTCAACTTTTACCCTCACCTTGCTAAGCAAAAATCTCTGCTACCACAAATTTGATAGGCATCCCTCACCCCATATACACGCAAAAAATGAAATGCCATTTAACATGAGCACCTACCTCCATCCAGCTTGGGAACACATGTGGCCAGAGGCTGTAGCTCTGGTGTCACAGGGTTAGCGCACTTCAGGAAAACTCCCACCTCTGGGATGATGGTTGGGTGAAACCCGGTGTCAGAGACATCATTCTCTGCTCGGCCTCCTGGGTTCCGTCAGGGGACTTTGTGGGTGGTTGCCTTTGTGTCCTTCATGGTTTATTCTTTCTTTGTTGGTCTTGTTGACTCCAGGGGCCTTGCAGGGTATGGGGGGATGAGGAGCTGGACACAGGAATATTTATATTTACCCATGTTTGACCACAATTGTGTTGGTCAGGAGATCTTGTTCGTGCAAGCTGTTTTGAAAGCCATTCCTAGCCTGGTTTTATTAAGTAGATTTTACAAAGTAAGTATCTTGGGTTGAACTTCCTCTGCCAAATTTTCTAACAAGAGGGAGTGAGAGAGATTATAGTTGAGCCTGGGGGAGATAAATAACTTGCTCAGGGGCCCACTTGTACAAGCAAATGTGGTACCCAAACCTGAAATCCACCTTTCCCAGGAGGCCCTCACTCAGCAGATGGCCTGGGTTAAGTGCCTCTGTACCTGTGGTAAGGAGCTTGGGCGAGTGCCAGGCAGAGTTCTTGCTCTTGTCTTTCCAGGCCTCAGTCTTTCTGACCCAGACTTCCTGAAGCTCAGCAGTAGGTTTGGGGATGCCTGTAGGTGAATGTGTTGAAAGTCGATTGAGACTTTTAAAATAGCAGGCATTTGTTTTATAATTAGAAGTCTCGTTAACTTAAAACTGCATTCTTTTCAAGAAAATAAGTTTAATCTCTGCAACAAGTGTAGTATGATCTAAGCACTTGGCTTTGAAAATTATTACCTGCCTCATTGGAAAAAATTATACAAATAAGGCCTGTCCGGCAGTCATATAAGTTGAAAGCTTAAGATTGCAATATGAAACATGATTTCTGGTTTTAATTTTTAAAGTCAATTTTCTTAAATTTGACAATAGGGACTTACTATCAAAATTCAAACATTTTCTTTCTAGTTATTGGTTCTTTGCAGATAAATTTTTTTTAATACAAATTTCAGATGTTAAGTCCTAGGAATGGATACAAACTGATGTGCCTATTAATGCCTCATTCAACCAAATGGACAGGTTCATATAACTGTTACGGTCTTCTGATGTCAGTCTTGGCCTTTTCCACACAATTTTGTCTTAGTTGCAGATCTTCAGACCTGGAAGAGACCAGTTCACCCAGCCTTTAGGGAGAGTCTGGGGCTGGGTATGGGCTGGGCTTGCCATGCATCTCCCCTATCCCCCACCCCACCAACACACACACACACACACTTCCAGGGCAAGGAGCTGGGTGGCGTTTGAATCAGCCCCAAGTCCAGGCCTAGGCACTCTGCCAGAAGTGTCCTGGGTACCTGAAGTAGACCTGTGTCATCTAGCTAACTTGGAGATGTCTTCGGCTTCTGAAATGTGATTTTTTTTTTTCTTAAATGTGGTACTGGGGTTTAAATCCAGGGGTGCCTTACCCCTGAGCTACATCCTCCAGCCCTTTAATTCATTCATTCATTCCTTCCTTCCTTCCTCCCTCCCTCCCTCTCCCTCCCTCCCTCTCTCTCTTTCTTCTTCTTCTTCTTTTTTTTTTTTTAAATGAGACAAGGTCTTGCTAAGTTGCTGAGGCTGGCACTGAACTTGAGATCCTCCTGCTTCATTCCCCAGAGTCACTGGGATTATAGGAGTGTGCCACAGTGCCTGGTATGTTGTGGCATTTGTGTTAGGATTAGCGTGGCTTTTAAAGTTTCACGACTTAGCAAATTCTGACTCTAAAACCCCCTTTTATTTTTTATTTTTTAAATTTTTTTTATTGGTTGTTCAAAACATTACAAAGCTCATGATATATCATCTTTCATACATTTGACTCAATTGGGTTATGAACTCCCATGTTTTACCCCAAATACAAATTGCAGAATCACATCGGTTACACACTCACATTTTTACATAATGGTATATTAGTGACTGTTGTATTCTGCTACCTTTCCTATCCCATACTATCCCCCCTCCCCTCCCCTCCCATCTTCCCTCTCTACCTCATCTGCTGTTGTTCAATTCTCTCCCTTGTTCCCCCCCTTCCCCTCACAACCTCTTATATGTAATTTTCGTGCTGCGTAATACTCCATTGTGTATAGATGCCACATTTT
>NW_026000206.1:11019841-11032709 GCF_001458135.2 Marmota marmota marmota
CAATCAATCAACAAGTACATGAAAAAATGGTCACCATCTCTAGCAGTCAGAGAAATGCAAATCAAAACCACCCTAAAACCCCCTTATTCTCTCCCTCCATTATCTAAATGGTTATCAATACTAGATAATGTATTTATTTTTCTTATGGAATGCCACATTTATTTAAGGAAATTGTAGATTTCCCACATGAACCCTATGGGGGAGAGCCTGACCTTTGTGGGGCCCCAAGGCGGGGGTCAAGGTGTCAGGACTGCTGCTCCTCAGATATGTAACCTGACCTGTGCAGGGAGATATCTGGAAGAAGGGAGGGTTGGAAATTTTTTCATGGTAATTAAAATGGTTGTTTGCGTGTGGTTCCATGTTGTGCCCTAAAGAAGAGCGTGGATAGTCATGGGCCGGGGGGGGGGGAGGGGCAAAACCCAGAAGCAGCTTGGGTACCCTGAGAGCCTGGCCACCTATCCTTCCCTCTTCCCTTATTTCTTGAATTCTAAATGAAAGTTCCCAGTTGGCAATGCGGCAGGGAAGAAGTGCTCACTGGTTTTGGAGTAACCTAGGGCACTCGCCTTCCTGTGCCTCTTGGTGTCACGTCAGGAGGGCCTGGTCCCGGAGCCGTGAGCTCTTGGTGGGCAGGGAGCTTGTCCCACAGCTGAATCTGGAAGTGGTGGCCTGTGGTTCCCGTGCTGGTTTCCGGCCAGCCTTCACAGCACTGCTCCTTCCTTCCCTCCCTCGCCCCATCCTGAGTGCAGTGCGTAGAGCCACAGGTCTGAAGGAGAAAGCACATTGCTATCGATGGAGAAGACATCCACAGGGCAGGGGTTCTTGGCTGCTTGTGTTTCTTAGGATGCTCTTGCCCTCTGCTGGATGCATGTGTCTGCTTACCTGGGAAGCATGGCAGGGCTGGTACCTGCTGTTTTGGTCATGGGTATGCCTTCATGTCCACTGGGATTCTGTGCTCCTGGGGCATCAGGAGCACCACAAGCCCATGGGTTGGCCTCCTGCTCACATGCTATTGTCCCATCAGGGTTAGAGAGCTTTGAGGATTGGAGCTGGGCACAGTGACTCATGCCTGTAACCACAGCTACTTGGGAGCCTGAGGCAGGAGTGAGCTTGAGACCAGCCTGTGCAACATAGGCTGTCTCACAGTAATGGGGTGTGTGTGCCAGAGATACACCCTCGCCATAGGACACTCCTGGCTTCAATCCCTAGCATCACAAAAGAAAAATATTTTGAGATGACAGCATTACATGAGAGTCCTGTCTTGTGGCTGCCCGGGCCAGAAGTAGATGAAGCAGCCATGCTAGGGTGTGGTCTGGGGATGGCTGGGTAGGGGTCAGTGGCCTGCCTGGGTGTCCTCTGGAGATCTGTGGAAGGTCTCTTCATTTACCTGGTGCTCTCCTTGAGACTTTCCTGGAGCATGAACAAGCTGTTTGCTGGAGAGACTTCACATAATCTAGTGTGGTTATGGTCAGCATCGGGGGCCCTGTTGTGTGTGTTCTCCTGCCAGGACAGTCCACATACCAGTCACCAACTTAGGAACCTGTTAGTTCTCACGACAGTGAGGGGAAACTGCTCACGGTTACACTGTCTGGTGGGGTTGGGGTTTGACCTTGGATCTCCTGGTTCCAGGGTCTGGCTTCTACTTCCACATTGCGTGAGGGGTCACTAAATCCACTCCTGTGGGTTGGGAAGGAAGACAGCCCCAGGTGGTCATGTGAAGGGCACTGAGCAGGGTGGAGGGGAGTTGATTCTAATGGTAGACAGAGAGGGTGAGGCTAAGAGTAGCTCCCCTGGAGGGAGAAGTGGCCAGAGAGCTGCCCTCTGAAGGCCAGGCCTTTGGGAGCATAGTACTAGAATCGAAAGACCCAGTGGGCCCAACACTAGTGTCTTGGGTGCTGCTTGTACCTGTGGGAAACAGGCTCAGAGGTCTGCACCCTGTCACCTAAGGAGTGTCATGTAGGTTTACCAGGCTGGGAGCCTAGGGCACTGGACCACAGGGAGTGGTCGTTTTAGCAAGCACTGGAGTCGAGTGGGGAGATGAGGCCACTCATCTTTGGGAGCACAGTACTAGAAAGGAAGGACCCAGTGGGTCCTGAGCTTTCCTGACGCTGAGTCTGTGAGGAGATGAGATTTCCCCGCTGAGTAAGTCTGGCACTGAGGTGGGGTAGGGCCAGACAGGACGCCCTTGTCCTCAGTTTGTCTCCTGATCTGGTTGTGGTTGCCAGGACCACACGCAGGCGCTCCCTGGGCAGCAGGGGGAAGCAGGTCCACGCTCACCGCCAGAGCAGTCCAGTGGAGACCCTTTACCGTGTGCAAACACTACACCACCCGGTAAAATCTGCCCTGTGTTCTTACCTTGACAAATATGCCTGCCAAGGTGAATTGAGAATGATCAGGCTTCGGGGGCTGTTCTGGGTCAGGACAGGCGCAAGATCTGCCTCCCTTTCCACCCCCACCTCCTCAAGGGCCCTGGATCCATGCTGACACGTGTGCCCTCTGGGAGTCCCTGCTGCTCAGGCTCAGGCTCAGGCCTTGAACCCTGCTGGGGCGGGGGGCAGTGCACTTCTGTCACGGATGTCCTGGTGACACAGCATCCCTTTTGGGCCTGCTCAGGATGCACCCTTTCCCTGTGCGCCTTCCTGGGAAGCGAACGGATGTAATGGTGGCCTCGCTGGGGAGAGTCCGGCCAGGCTGGATGCTCAGGCCCCCGAGCCCTGCAGGGGCATTCCACCTCAGTCCTAGGGCCGAGCTCTTAGGAGTTGATTCTAATGGTAGACCGAGAGGGTGAGGCTAAGAGTAGCTCCCCTGGAGGGAGAAGTGGCCAGAGAGCTGCCCTCCGAAGGCCAGGCCTTTGGGAGCACAGTACTAGAAATGAAGGACCCAGGGGCCCTGAGCTTTCCTGACATTGTGTCTGGCCGAGGCCGCGAGGGACTTGCAGGCTCTGGGCAAGTGCCCTCCTTCACTGGTCACTGATCTGGAGCGCAGGCCCCCGCGGCAGGCGGTGGCGGCGGGTGCCCACGCGAGGGCGCTGATGACCGCGCTCCGACCGGCCGCACCGCCTGCAGGGGCGGTCTCCGGGCGCCAGGGGGCGTGCCAGGACCGAGGATCGCGCTGGAGCCGGGAGCGCGCCGCCGTGTCGCGCTCGCTCGGGTTTTGTGGGCAGGTGTCCGGGGCTCTCGGCCTTCCCGGTCTTCCCGCTCGGGCCTTAGCCCCTGGAGCCCCTGGAACGCTGTCGGAAGGGCGCCAAGCCAGGGAGTCGCACCTGTACACCGTGCGGATGTCACGTGCGTCCGCCCCGGGATTGCCTGTTGGGACTGCAGGGCGGAGCCCGTGGCGTCCGCGCGTGAGCGGTCCCAGCCTCCCGCGCTGCAGGGGCTGCCCGGTGCCCGCACTGCACACCCGACCCCAGGTGGCCTGCACACCAGAGGTGCCAGCCCCGCTTTTGTTATTTAGTCCAGTGAATCTTAAGTGTTCCCTGAAAGCGGGGAGCCAAGAGACCTTGAGGGACAGCAGTGACAGTTGGGGGTTATGTGCTTTTATTTTTTTTTTTAAAGAATATTTTTAGATTTATGGAAAAATTGAGTAGGTAGTTCAGAAAGTTATCGCGTATCTCGCTCCAGTTTCCCTGTTGTTGGCACCTTCCATTAGCGCGGGACATTTGTTACAGTCACTCACTGACCAGTGTGGGCACGCGGTCCTCACTGAAGTCCATACTTGACATCAGCCCTAGGTTTTCTGCCGTCCTCCTTTTGACCTCACCTCGCTCCATGCTGCCGTTTCTCCGCCCCTCCTTGACTGATGTCCCCACAGTTTGAAGAGTCAGGGGAAGGCGTTCCTCGGGGTGTTTCTCTACTGGGATTTGTCTGAGGATTTTCTCTTGGGGGAGTGGTTTTGGGAGGAAGGCCACAGGGGTGAAGTGTCCCTTCCTCACCTCCTGTGAAGGGGACCAACTATCCCTCAGACCTGTCACTGTTGCTGTTGTCCTTGGTCAGTTGGCTGAGAAATTCCTCCTCTTCCCCTTGGCTGGCTGCACTTTTTGGACGTCAGTTTGCAGCCTACGGTGAAGGGGCAACTTTGAGGGGGAGCTTCTACCTAAATTCCTTGGAATTCCATTTGGAGTTTCATGGGTATTTATCTCTTTTCTCATTTATTTATTTACACAACCACGCATATCAGTGTGCACTGATGAATTTTTATTTTATACTTCAGGAGTAGGAGAGTGAACATGTGGGCATTTATTTTGTGGATTCCAGTTCTTGTCTGTGGAATATTTCAAATGAGATGAAAAGATGATGGCTCGGGCCCACACTGGGGGTGAACCAGGCTGCCCTTCATCATTTACTCGAGCCTGGCCCCGTGGCTGGGCTTGGTGGGCGGCTGCTCTGGCTGCATCTGCCCCCTGCCCCAGCTCCGAGTCTGTGCTATGGCTGTGGTCATGCCAGGAGCTGCTGGGACATCTAAGCCAGGTCTTCCCAGGGCCCTTGCTTGGCTGACACAGACCAAGAGGGCGGTTCTAAAACTCTCTGGGTTCCCTGCCCTCCCAAATGGGCCTGCTGGGCACACGCTCTGTGCTTTCACTGTCCATTAGGAACACTCTGCCGGGTGGTGTGGGTCCACAAAACCCTGGTCTGCTGGGCACTGGCTGGGGCCACCCTGTTTCCTGCAGGGATTCCCTGATGTGCCTCCAAACTTGTGCTCAGCATCTGTGCCCATGTGCCATGAGGGGTGCATTGGGCCTGGTTCCCTTCTCCTGAGCCTCCCCAGCCTCTTGGATGGTGCCTGTCTGGGACAATGGATGTGTGCACATTATCTAGTCTGTCTTGGGGGAAGGCATTAGCTTGGCAGTTAACAAAGGATTTTAATTAAAGAGGGAAGAATCATTTTAGCAAACTGGCCTGGTTCCCAAACTCACATGACCTGTCAAAGTTATAAGTTTGGTTCATTTCCACAAAACCTTGCTGTTTGGGTGGGATTTGACTGGGAGTCTTGGGAGATGCAGTCCTGGGGAGACTGGCTTCCTTCTCCTCCTTCCCTATGAATGCCCCACAGTCATCCTCCATCCCTGTTTCTCCAGCCTGCCTTGCACCCTCCACCAGGCTGCCAGCAGGTCCTAAGTTTGTCCCTGAACCCTTCTCCGTGTATGTATGCATGTTTCCCTGGCTGGGGCTCTGCCTGCTACAGAGTGGCCTCCATCTGTCCATCTGTGCATCTTCCTGGGTTCTTGTATGGTTTGTCCGGACACCAGCCAGTGGGACATGAAAAACACTTTTTGAGATAGTTGTAGGTCCATGTGGAATTGTAAGAAATCATACAGAGAGGCCCCAGGGAACATTATGCAGAACTGTAGCCGAGAGCTGGGGCATAGCTCAGTGGTGCAGCATGCATCTAGCATGTTGGAGGCCCTGCATGAGGTTCCCAGCACTGCACCAAGGAAGGCGGAAAGGAAGGAAGGAAGGAGGAAGCAAGAAAGGAAGAAAGAAAGCAGGAGGTAGGAGGGCAGGCTGCAGGGTGGTCGCACAGCCAGGGTATTACCCCGGTGCAATCTGTTAACCTCACTCAGATTTACCAGTTCTGTGTGTACTTGTCTGTGTGAGTGGTTCTGTGTGACTTTGTCCCATGTACAGGCTCATGCCCCTCCCTCCACAATCAAGCTACAGAGTAGCTGGTCCCCACAGGGCGCCCTTCTCCTGCCACAACGTCCCCCGAGGGAGGAGCGTCACCTGGGAAAGGGGCTAGGTGATCTGTCTCTTAAGTCCAAAGGTGGCAGGTTATCCTTCCTCCTAAGCACCAAAGTCAACCTAGTGACAGGACAAGTGGCAAGATTTCTCCTGGGAACATGTTTAGTTACCTGTTCAAAAATCTGGATAATTGATTTCAAATGTAGCTCAGCATAGAAATGAAAGACACGGAGGCTTTGGCCACTGAGAGTTGGGTGTTCTCCAGCAGCCCTGGGATTCTCTGAGAATTGTGCCTGTTTTATCCCAGTGAGTGGTGGGGAAGGGACATTTTGTCTAGAGGTTCCATGGCAGGCTGGATTTATTGTAGCCACAACCCTTCTAAAGAGGTGCTCAGCAAGATGATACTTCAATAAAAAGCTCTCTGGTTCTCAGTGAAAAGTCAGAGCTGCAGAACATTGGGAAAGCAATTTGACTTCATTACCTTTAAGAGCACTCTGCATCACAGACGGGGTGGAAACCAGAGGCACGTGTGAGTTGATGGAAAGGCCCTTTTACCTCAGGGACCATTCCACATGCTTTTTCATAAACATAAATATAAAAATCTTATTATTCCTAAAACAGTCTCTGCTTTTAATCGTGAATTCCCTGGAGCCCAGGTTGCAAGGAAACGCTGCTCTAGGACCACGTTCCAGGATGGTTGAGGGCTCCCTGTATCTGGGTGACCCTGACTGGATCTTCTGTGTCTGACTCCTGGACGGTGGCCAGGTGGCTGCTGAAGGGCGGGCCCCTTCGCCTGGGTCAGAAGCTCACGGTGGCTTCACTTCTGGAAGTGCTGTTGTGAAGGCACGGTTTCAGTCTGGGCTTCCCTCAGAGTGACACTGGAGCCTTGTAAGTCACACACTTGCCCCAGAGGGACTCACAGGAGCACTGGAGATGGAAATCGAGGCGTGTTTTAGTTGCTTGTCCTAGAGGGATGTCAGGCTGATGAACGTTTGCATATCAACGTGGCGGGCTGTTCCGAGGTGCCGTTCAGCATCTCCACCCTCCCTGTATGTCCTTCACCCACTTCCAGCCGGTGTCTACCTTTCATTGTTTCCTAGGACTGTCTGTGCCCAGGAGGGCAGCCCAGTCCTGCTCCCCAGGGTGAGGAGGAAGAGGAGAGGAGAAGAGGTCCCTGAACAGGATCCCTCATGGCAGGGAAGAAGGAAAATCCCTGGGTCTCCCACATGGTGGCAGGGTGCCAGGGGGCAGCTCTGAGTGTGGAGGTAGACGGGGTGGCTGCACCTGGGGCACGAAGGCTCTGTGGGGCAGGGCAAGGATGTCCCCAGTGGTGCTGTGACACCAAGGAGCTTCTTCCTCCAAACATCTGGGCCTCAGGTTGCTGTGTGCTGAAAGACAGGTGTTGGTGTCTGTGGCCCCGGAGCTGTGAGCTGAGTCTGGTCCCTGTGCCCACTGGCCGGGGCTGGGGCTGCTGCTTGGCCCTCCCCCACCTCATACCTGAGAACGTGGAGGCGCACAGCGCGCTCTGCACAATGGATGCTGACCTCACCCGTGCAGACCCTGCCCCTTGCTGGTGCCCTCTGCTGTGGTTGGGCTAGCTGCCTACCGCCACAGAGCAGATGTGCCCGGTCCCTGCAGTTTCTCCATGCTCCCCACACCGAAGCCCTTTCCAGCTGAGAAAGGGAGGTCCCTCCTTCCTCCTCTTGGTCAGATTTTAACATCTGAGGAGACCTTACAGTGACCCTCCCGTGAGGGAGTTCTCGTTCACCACCCTTAAAGAGGCCTCTTGAAAGTCTGAACGATTCCCACAGGTCATTTTTAATGCTCTTGTTATGTGCCACGAAGGCGCATCCACGTGGTCCTGTTGACACCCAGGACTCAGCAAGGTGGGCGATTCATTGCCTGCTTGAGCTGGTGGTGGTTGCCGGCGCCGGGTCCCTGGCCGGGGCTGTGCTGTGGCAGCTTGCTGGCCTGTGGGAGGGCGTGGGGCTGGCACAAGTTCAGAGTCAGCTGAGTCACTGGAAGATGCTGCTCCATCGCAGAATGAGGAGGTGGGGAGTGCATGGCCAGGGTTGTCCCAGGACCCTGGTGGTCAGGAGGGGATGTAGTGTCTGGGCTTCCTGCTGGCAGCCTGCCCAACTTCAGAGATGTGGGCGACCCTCACGACTGACTACCTGCGCCCTGGAGAAGCAGCCAGGCCTCGGGCTCCCTCGGGTCTCCCTTCAGTCCTGCAGAGACCCTGGTTCTAAGCCCCAACTCCCAGAGTGTGATGTCCCCAGGAAACTTGCTCAGGCTTTGTGCTGTCCCGTCTGCTTGGTTGTTTTGAAGATGGGCCCTGGCCTTCTTCCTGCCCCATCTCCTCCCCTGGCTGCTCCTTCCTCCTCTCTCCTTCTCTCCCTCCAGGTGTCCTTCCCTCCCTCCCTGGGGCGCTGGGCCTCGTAGGTGTCAGCTAATGACAGTGTGGTTCTGTCTCGTGTCTGGTGCTCTGCATGTCAGAGTGTCACTGGATGCCCTTGCGGTCTGTGCATTGGGTGGTGGGTGCCCTGCTGTCTTCTGCCTACCGTGGGCCCAGGGTCTGGCCTGTTTGGGATGCCCCTCTCCGTAGGCACAAAGCACCCACCCTGTGCTTATGAGCTTGCCAGGCTGTCTCAGTTCAAGCGCAGCGGTCAGAAGTCCAGCATCCTTGAATTGGCCTGGACTTTCTGTGAGTCTTTGGACTCTTAACTTTACTCATGTTTGAGGAGACGTGCCCTCAATGCTGCCGGTCACAGAGGGCAAAGGGTAGGGCAAAAGACACCCTTTCTTTGTAGCTGGGGTTAAGGGCATGGCCTGTCGACCAGCCCTGGGCTTCTGGCCAGGGGGCAGTCACACAGCCACACATGGTGTGCCTGCAGACCCTGGGGTCCTGCCCCCAGCCTGCCTGTGGGTGAAGCCGCTCTGGCACTGGGCTCCTCTGCTGCCTGACCTCCGACTTTGTCGGTCAAGGCTGTGAAACGTGCTGAGAATCCTGTATGACAGAGTCCCAAAGTACTGTTATTCCATGCCCCAAATCTTGGCCAGTAGATGCTGCCATGTTCTATAAGGTCACAGAGAGGTTATGAAGCCAACTTAAAAGGACACTGGTCTTGAGCACACACGTAGGGGCATTTTTGTGTTTCTGTGGATTTTCACTGAGATTTATCTTGTGGTTTTGTCCTCATTTTCCTCAAAGATGATAACATGGGGTGTGCTTCGGCATGCTGTGCTTCCTTTCTGAGTTTCTTGACTTTGAAAATGTGAAGGTATTATAAATAAGTGCAATAAGAAGCCGATTCTGCATGAAATGAAACAAAAAGTCTCTTTCTAATTGCATCTGTTAATCTTATACACATCCTCATCAGGGTTCTAGGATATTGGAAGATGCGTCACAGTTGGCAGTTACAGTATCCTCATCAATATGGGCTCCTACGTCTTTCTCTGCCAGCAGCTGAGGGAGGGGGCCTCAGGAGACCAGTGTCCCTGCTGGCCCTGCCTCTCTGAACATGGACCATACCGAGGGTTTGCTTCCTGGGGCACAGACTTGGTCGCAGGGCCACTTTGGGGCCAGTGTCCAAGCACCAGCAGCTGATGTGCACTTTGCCTGCAGCCAGGCTGCGGGTGGTGGGGACCCTGCTCTGCCGACAGGTGCAGCAGTTCAGGAGGGAGGACAGGCACGTGCGGTGCCTGGTGGGCTCTTGAGCCAGGCCTGTGGGTCTGAGCCCCAGGCCCCTGCCGTTTCCCTAGAGCACAGGCCTCCCTGAGCCCAGGCAGGGTGGCGGGGCGAGTCTGGGCAGCGCGCAGGCCTGCAAGCAGCTGGGATTTCGTAAAGTGTGTCTTGTTGGTGGCGCGTCAGGCATTCTCCCGAGGCCCTGTCCTCACGGCAGGTCTGGGCGTGCTGTCCCAGCTTGCCATGTGGACTCATGTTCTGTGGTCTCCCTGGTCACCCAGCTGGTCAGCAGAGGGGCTGGGTTGGCACTCGGGCCTTCTTCCACCAGAGCCCCTTGAACAGCAGACAGGCTCAGCCACAGTGGACAGCAGACAGGAGGCAGGGGCGAGCTGAGATGGAGGGGCAGAGAGGCAGGAGGACACAGGACGCAGAGCTCGGCCGGCCGCCCCGTGTCTGGCTGTGGGCTGGTAGTTTCAAGGTCGAGAGAGGAACTGGGAAAACTTAAGGGAACAACACTTAGGTAGCGGGTTACTGGCCTGGTTGAGGGGAGGGTTATGGAAATGTATTTGCCAAAGGAATGAACGTGTGTCACTTAGACGCTGACCGACGGTGCACTCTCCTGTGCAGAACTGTGAAGGCTTGGTTTTCCCCCTGCTGCTGCCATGGTGAGCCGCGTTAGCTTATTTTGTTTTTACCATGATTCCGTTCTGTTAATTAACTCAGCAAGCCAGATGTGGCATTTATAAAAGCCATCAGGAGTGTTCTGTGCAGGAACATTCATGTCCACCTGAGAAGGCCCCTGGGCTGGGACTTGCTTTGGGAGGTGGCTATGGGAGGAGAGAAGCCTGCCGGGCTGCCTGGGCTCCTGGGCCAGCCCTGGGGACCGGAGGCCGGTTCTCCAGGCATCCCGAGGGGCGTCCTGCCCCAGGAGGGTTTCCATCTTGGTCAGGGCAGGCAGCAGGTGTGGAGGATGTTTAGTGACAAGCGGAACCTTCTGGATGGAATTCACTTGGACGGCCATGTCCTAGAGGAGCACTGGGTGCAGACATGGGGCTTGCTTGGCCCTGCCTTCCGAGCCTTGTGAGGCTGCTTCGAGTTCCCACCTGTCCCCAAATGCCAGTGACACTTCTTGAAGCACTGACGTGCCACTGACCCCTCGGCCTCAGCGAGAAGCTGACTGTGTGTACACACCCATTGCTGGACTCAGGTGCGTTGTGATGGGTCTTTCCACACTCATTCTCACTCAGTCCTCAGACAACCTCATCAGTGTGATTGTCACATCTGAGATGAGGAAACTGAGACCTCAATGGTTTGAAATCTTCATCCAGGCCAGGCTCGTAAAAGGTCCCAGATTCAGGAGCACCAGGAATTCAAATGTCTGCCTTCAAACGGGATATCAATGTGTAGATGGAATTTGTTCTAGAACATTCTAGCACATGGATTGATTGAGTGTTTTCTGCTCTCAGGCACTGTGTTGGTTTCCATGAGCAAATACGATGTGTTTGCCTGTTGACCCTTGGGGCTATGTGGGAGCAGGTTGGTGGTGGCCTCAGGCTGGGCGGTGGGCTTCTTGCACTGAGGTTAAAGCTGTCTGCATTAGTCCAGGTGAAGAGACCCTGAGCAGACAGGAGTCCCTGGGCCACACAGACAGGGCCTGTGACTTGGGTTTGGACCTGGACGCCAGCCTGGACTCTGCACACTTGCAGCTGGGTGGCCTGGTGACTTCCCATCTGTCGAGGAGGGTGGCAGGTCCCGTTGTGGAAGCTGCTTTGAGGCTCGGCACGGGTGGACACGTGGTTTTCTTGTGCAGGTCCACTGGGCTTTAGGGTGCTTCCTCATTGTTGTGTTGTTTTGTTGCGCGCGACTTCTTGCCCGCAAGAAAGACGCAACCCAAGAATCTTCTTTCAACAACTTTATTCAGGCCCCTGATAGTTCTTCTTCCTACTCCTCTCGGATGCCCCTCCCAGCCTTAATAAAGCATCTCAAGCCCCAATGCAAAGCAGCCACGTGGAGCTTTTTCATAGAGTGATGAAAAGTCATGCGCCAACTCTCCCAAACAAGGAGTTGTTTGTCACAGACCACAGCGGAGCCAGCGCCATCATGTAATGGTGACCATAATTTGCATAAACGGCAGAAGCGGCTCACCACAGTTTCCCCTTTCTGTTTTCTTAAAACAATACAGGCGAGAGTAGAGGTCCTATCCCACTGTGCAGAAGTGGCTGTATAGTATGGCTCAGTCCTAAGGAGGGCCCTTCCCCAGATCCGAGACCATATCAGCCGACGCCTTTTTTCGTGGGGCGGGGAGTGGACGCGTCTAACCCGCATGCAATAGGACATGCTCTCCTTGAGGTCCATGTCAAGGATCACTCAAGTGCAGTGCTTTGTTTCGCATCCTGTATCGTGGTGATGGTGGACGAAGGGGGATAACTGAGGCTGAATTGTGGCTGTTTATAACGACAAACAAGTTGATAGCACCCTGAAAGAAAGGCACGGACTTTAAGACGATAGAAAAGCACTAGTGTGGAAACCCATCTGCGTGCAATGGCAATAAGACCGGCAGAGTGTAAGGGCTTTCCAACACTAAGAGAATAGTAAGGAAGGTCATGTCGATCCCAGTGCAATGTTATAATAACTTGGGGTGCAACGACCATGACAAAGGTTTACTGTTTAAGATGCGCAAGCCAGACTTGAGGCGAGTTGCCAGTTTCTAAAGCTGCAAGAGCTTGTATGATCATAGCCTTATCATGAGCACTGCGGGCCTTAAGGCGACAGAGAAACCACAAGCAGAGGAACATACTGAAGCAACACATTGTACCAAAGATGTTTACCCTCACCCACTCTTTGAAGAAGGAAAAAGCAGAAGATATCCAATCGGTGAATTGACCCAGAGTCACTGGATCGACACGGGTACTGTTCAAGATAGCTATCTGGGTTAGTTGAGACTGGATCATGTCTTCTGCTGCCATGGACCAATTTCCAGCCAAATATTCGCCAATGATGCGGGAGGCATTTCTGGAATCATTAAATCTGACAGAGGTTATGTATAAATGTGCACGTTGGTCAACGCAACCCAAAAGCACCAAGTCAGCCAATTCTTCTACCTGAGCTTGGAGTAAATCTATTCTTTGGTTGGCAGTTAAAATCCCTGACAAAATATGTTGATTAATTGTATTTTGGGATTCAAGTATGGTGGAAGTTTGTTGAACAACTTGATTAATGGTGGCAACAGTTTGTACTTGACTGGCCATGGCCATTCCGGCCGTAACCGCTGTAGCAGCAGACATTGCCACAGCTGTCACTATTGCTGCTGTAATTCCAAAATCCCTGTGGACTCTAAGTAGCTCAACAATGGGGAATTTATCTGGGTCCGCAGTGACTGGGATTGGGACAAAAGTTGGAATTTTTATAACTACTGCCGTGGTCCAGGAGCCATTCCAACACTCAGACAAATAGCAGGTAATATTAGAACAGTCAAGCATCCCCGACGAGGTGTCATTAGCCAAAAGGA
>NW_026000206.1:11035299-11037957 GCF_001458135.2 Marmota marmota marmota
CTACACTCTCTTGCCTAATGTTTCCCCTTTTTACATTTAGGACATAGCCCCGGTTGACGAAGGCCATTAGAAGGGCCACCGCGAGGGGGTCCAGTAAAATTGTCTTTTTTGGGACATTTACATCTGAAATGACCGGGTTGGCCACAATGGAAGCATACTCCAGCACCAGGATTGCCCCCTTTTGCAATCCGAAGGATAGCGGCTGCAATATCTGCGTTAGTTAAAGGTCCTCCAATCTCTCTGCACACTTTTATCCATGCTTCTATGCCCTTATTTTTATAAGGAGTGATTGCCGCTTTACATTCCTTGGTGCATTGCTCAAAAACCAACTGCTTGATAAGGGGCATGGCTTTATCAGGATCCCCAAAAATCTTTTTAGCAGTATCCACCATTCTTGCTACAAAATTTGAAAAGGGTTCTGTAGGGCCTTGTAGGATCTTGGTCAAATTACCAGATACCTCTCCTCTATTTGGAAGCGACTTCCATGCCCGAATGCAAATGTTGTTAATTTGGTCATATGCCTCCAGAGGAAAGCCTGTCTGCTGATTTGCAAATTTACCCTGCCCCAAAAGCATGTCCTTGTCCCAATGAGGGTGTCCCGCTGCATGATTTTGGGTGGCCTGCTCTATAGCGCCCTCTAGCATGAATGCTCTCCAGTCCAAATATTTACCCGGGGAAACATAAGCCCGAACAAGGCTAGTCCAATCAGAGGGAGTCATGTAATATCTAGACAGATTTTCCACCTGAGTTAGCGTGAAGGCGGCATCCACCCCATAAGTGCGCACAGATTCCGCCAGGGTCTTCACAATTTTAAAATCTAAGGGTTTATGGACTCTTCCCCTATTGTCATCCTGAAAAACTGGATAAGCAAGACCCATCTCAGCGTTAACAGCCCTCCATGTTTGGGCATGGAAAGCCCGCCCCGAAATACCTCCACCATACGGCGGTGGATCCGGGGGATCGCTTTTCTTGAGCTCCTGTTTATTTCTGTTCCCGTCTCCTATAGTGAAACTCTCTAGCTGACGAGATAGCCTCCCGAGTTCCTCCTCCTCATCCTTTGACCCACTTTCACATGGGGGAGTGCGCAGCGTACTGAGATCTGGATACAAGCGTCTCCCTCCCTGTTTTACTTTCCGCAAATTCCCCTCCTCCTGAGATATTTCACTCCCTGTCGTTTCTGATTTCTCGTCATGTAATTGTTCTAGAACTTCTTGTCCTTTTGTAAGTGCTTCCTGACATCTGCCATCTGTAAGGCAACTACGGACCATTTTCCAAAGGGGTATCACCCCACCCTCTAATATGCCCTGCTCAGAAGCAAAGTCAAGATCTTTGCTTAATTTATCCCAACTAGGTACAGTAAGGCTGCCCGAAAATGCAAACCACGGTGCAGCGATATCTACTTTCTGTAAAAATCTCTGTAAAGTACTATGTTTCACCTCCAGACCTTTAGAACGTAACAGGCCATCTAGGGCCAGAAGAAGCGGACTGGAAGGTGTGGCACCCATGACAGAACAACAAAAAAAACACAAAAACACAAAAACAAAATACACAATGCAGCTGCTGCCCCGCTTTAGTCGCGGATCCCACGTACTTGGGACGATTTCCCGCTTTGATTGTGGGTCCCACTCACCTGGGACTACGGTGCACCCCCCTGACTGTTGAAAGTTCTGACTCCCGGGTTTCGGCACCACTTGTTGCGTTGTTTTGTTGCGCGCGACTTCTTGCCCGCAAGAAAGACGCAACCCAAGAATCTTCTTTCAACAACTTTATTCAGGCCCCTGATAGTTCTTCTTCCTACTCCTCTCGGATGCCCCTCCCAGCCTTAATAAAGCATCTCAAGCCCCAATACAAAGCAGCCACGTGGAGCTTTTTCATAGAGTGATAAAAAGTCATGCGCCAACTCTCCCAAACAAGGAGTTGTTTGTCACAGACCACAGCGGAGCCAGCGCCATCATGTAATGGTGACCATAATTTGCATAAACGGCAGAAGCGGCTCACCACACCTCATCTGCACAGGGCCTTGGAGAACATTCCCCTCTGTCCTCATAAATTACAAGAGTTACACATGCTCTCGGCAGAGAGTCAAACCATGTCGTGGCCTCACTGGAAGCCGGCCTCACGCTACCTGCCCCCTGGAGCCCTGTGGAGAGGGGACTCCTGTCAGGACTCCTGTCATGTCCCAGGTCCCCATTCCTCATGAGTTTACAGAGCAAGAGACACTTGCTTTTCTTCCTTTCTTTCTTTATCCACATCATTCAGTATGTTGCTCCCCTGCCCCCACCCGCCGGCCTGCACAGGGCTGTGGCGTCTGCTGGACACGTTGGTGTCACGGGAGACTCACTGTCAGTGTCGGTGCCTTTTCTTTCCCTGCCATGACCGACCTCAGTTGACATAATCATGATTCCTTCTTGGTGGACATTCAGGTAACTGTCTCCACCCTCCCTGCCCCACTTTTCAGGTGGAAGGAAGTGGGGGCAGACGCCCTGGCACACTCATATGCAGTTTAGAGCAGATTTGGTTTCAATGAGAGAAAATCCCGACACATTCAGCTTCTGCCCAGGGTCTGCAAGCTGGCGGATGAGCCAGGGTGTCCATCCTTGGGATATTCCGTAAGGCCAGCCGTCAGGGATGTTCCAGGGTGGACTGCGGGGGGGGGGG
>NW_026000206.1:11039157-11098344 GCF_001458135.2 Marmota marmota marmota
GAAGTGACAGGATCATGAGGGCTCCGTCCTTATCAGTGGGTCAATGAGTTGGATTAATGAATCACTTGAGTGGATTCTTGGGAGGTAGGTGGGGTGTGCCCTGGAAGGGCATTTCTTGTGCCCAGCCTGCCCCACTCCCCATTTGCATTTCAGGCTGCCATGGGCTGAGCAGTCCCTTCTACCGTGTGTCCTGCCTCACTTCAGACCCACAGCAGTAGCCAGCTGACCACGGACTGCAACCATGAGCCAAGCTAGGTCTTTCCTCCTCTAAATTGGTTCTCAGGTTTTTATAACAGCCACGAAAACTGCACAGATGTCCAGCTGCTGAGAGGTCCGGTGCCATGCTTTCAGGGGTGTGCAGCCAGCAAAGGTGGGGCTCATCAGTCATTCCAGGCTGGAGGGCCTCCCAGAGGGGGACAGAGATTGTTTCAGGGGCGTCAGAGGACAAAGGTAAGGCTAATTGAGACACAGAATCTGTGAATGCTTTGTCCAGTGATCTAAAGAACGAGATCCAGGGACACCAAGGGTGAGGGCAGAGAAAGAGGATCTGGTAAAGCTAAGAGCTCTGCCGCAGGAGGGTCTCCAGGAGGGTGCTGCCCGGTGACTGTTGTCTAGGGGTTTCTATGACAAGGTTAGGGGGAGGCAGGTGGTCTCGAAGACCATAGCTAGAGATGCCGAAGAAGTGGGTCTTTGAGTCCAGTCACCAGGGCACCCTATGTTCACGTTCACATACCCCCTGTCTGATGAGGGTGTTGATCATGCGCGGCTTCACCTCAGGGCTGGCTCAGGGTTCGGGTGCACACCGCAGGTTCCAGTGGAGTCTCTGGTCATGAGTTGTCTGCTCCATCTGCAGACCCCGTCTGCCCGGCACCTTTCCATCTCCTGCCCTGCTCTCCTGACGAGTGCAACCTGGAGGAGCTGCCTTGACTCAGCGCAGTTGCCTCTGTTAACCTGTAGCACTGTCCACTGACGACTCGCTGGAACTGGGAGAGAACCTTTCCCCTCTGCCCCCAACACAGTGCGCCACAGAAGCCGTTCAGGAAGAAAGGGAAGAAACCTGAACTCCACGCAAGAGAAAATGTAGGGAGGTGCGGGAGAAGGCCAAGCAGAGGCTCAGGGGGCCCACGGGGGCCTGATGGAGCCGCTGACAAGGCTGTGGAGTCCGCAGGCTCACCAGGGGAGCTGCCATCACCACACAGCTCCCAGGGCCAGGATGAGGCCTGTCAGGCGGGTGGCCACAATGTCTACCCAAAGTTGAAAACTAGAATCGCAACTCACAGGAAGAAGCTCACAGCCGAGAAGCCGTGGGGCGGCCACAGCCTGGGCAGATGCACACCCTGGGAAGCAGCAACGATCCCACATCTGAGAACGCTCCGGTGGGCGGGTCTGGGACCCTCCGGGAGGACCAGGAAGAACAGAGGCTGCTCGTCCAGGACAGGCCTGGGAAGCATTCCAGAGGGGCGGACCCGCACAGGCTTTTTTTTTTTTCCAGAAGATTCAGGAAATGGCCCAAGAGACTACGGGGCAGTCAAGACACAGGGCACAGGGAGGGGTGACGGTGATGCTGCTGTGATGAGCCTGGGGTGAGCCATGAGGCGCTGAGTCGGTCCCAGCAAGGCAGGGACACGGGTGCTCCCGGCAGGACAGCTGTCCTGGACCTGCTCCGGGGCTCAGTGATTCTGACCCACTGACGCTGACTGTGGACCCTCTGTGGCTCCAGCAAGGTGCCCAGGGCCAGCTGCCTCAGTCCTGCTGACTAATCCTGGGCTGCGTGGTTATTGGATTTGTTTTCTGTAATGTTGTTTCTCTTGTATTGCAGCCTAATCAAACCGCTCCTAGCAACACAACCTGACAGCTTTAAACTAGGGGGACGTTTTCCACTAAAAGGCCAGGCATGGCAACGTTCATGCATATTCTGTCACTGCTTTTGTTTGAAATTATTCACATTTTTTAAAAATAGAAGCCTGTTACTGGGGAAAGGACCCCAAAGCAGCACAGCCTGAATGCCCGGGAACCCTGGTGTCTTCAGGGCGCCTGCCTGACATCCCCTGGGCCTCTCAGACCACCTGGGTGCCGTGGAGGCCAGCCCAGCACCAGCTCTGGGCACTGCAGTGGCCAGGACGCTCCAGTGCTCCTGGCGGTTCAGCAGTGGCTTCCGAGGCCCTCCTCCAGGGTGTAGCCCCTTCCCACGTGCCTGTTGAAGTAATAACGTACGGAGTGCTCTCTGTGGCGTGCCGAGGCCACCCACTGGGTTCCTTGGGACTCCATACAAATAACTGCAATTTAGGTGTTTTGAAACCACAGGAATTTACTCCTCAGTCCTGGAAGTCAGAAGTTCAAAATGAAGGTGGCAGGGCCACACTGGTCCTGGGCTCTGGGGAGGGTCTGACCTGACCCTTCTGGGAGCCCTGGGCAGTTGGTGGTTGCAGGAAGGTCACTGGGTGGACTGCACTGGCTGGGGCATAGTTTAGGCTGAGCGTTTGGGGACCATCTCCAGGCAGGAGCACTCAATTCTCAGCAAGGAGGGTCGGAGGTGGGAGGAGTGTGCCCAGGGCTGCCACGCTGCGCACACCTTCCCTCTGATCAGATTCCACTGGGCGGGCTGCAGGGGACCTGGGGCTGTGGGTGGGGGTGCACAGCAGTGTGAAAGAGGGTGGCCGTGTTCCTTCCAGAGCTTGGTTTTTGATAAGACTGGGTCTAGAACCCCTTGGGGCAGCTGGCTAAACTTCAGGTGTGGCAGGGTGGGGCTTCCCCCAAAGGTACTTGCGTGCACACCTCTGTAGTTCAGCCTTTGGCCTACAGTGACTGAGCTGGGTGGGTGCTTTTCTGCAGAGACATCAATCCCTGGGGAGGCTGATGTGGGGCGTCTGTAGGGATGGCATGGGGTCTTGGGTGCTAATGTGCACCATAGCCATGTGCACCCCTGGTGGGGGGCGTCTGGAGGGATGGCATGGGGTCTGGATGCTGATGTGCACCATAGACATGTGCAGCTCTGGTGGGGGGGGGGCGTCTGAGGGATCACATTGGGTCTGTGGTGCTAATGTGCACCGTAGCCATGTGCAGCCCTGGTGGGCAGACATCTGGAGGGATGGCCTGGGGTCTGGGTGCTGATGTGCACCGTAGCCATGTGCAGCCCTGGTGGGCAGACATCTGGAGGGATGGCCTGGGGTCTGGGTTCTGATGTGCACCATAGCCATGTGCAGCCCTGGTGGGGGGACATCAGGAGGGATGGCATTGGGTCTGTGGTGCTGATGTGCACCATAGCCATGTGCAGCCCTGGTGGGGGGACATATGGAGGGATGGCATGGGGTCTGAGTGCTGATGTGCACCATAGCCATGTGCAGCCCTGGTGGGGGGCATCTGGAGGGATGGCCTGGGGTCTGGGTGCTGATGTGCACCATAGCCATGTGCAGCCCTGGTGGCAGTGCAGCGTTCAGTGGGCTGGTTTTCATAACTGCATTGTTGGTGGGCAGTGTGCTGCTAAGGGCATGTTGGTGGGCGTCACCTCCCCTGGAGTGGCTTGCTGATTCGCTGTTGCAGGTTTGCACTAGACATCAGCCACCCCATGGCAGATGGGACAGACGGCCTGGGGATCCCCAGAGGTTCTGGAGTCACCACATCCTGTCTGCTGCACCTTCCTTTGCTGCCCTTGCCCCATAGGTGTTTGCTTAGCACATTTGACCTACTCCAAGTTGGTTTCCTTTAGGCCTTGTCACTCCGCGGATGGAGCGCAGCTGGGTGGATTTGCTGGGGGTGTTTTAGCCACCGATCTCAAGAAGCACGCCCTGCCCTTTGACCTAGGGACTTCTCAGCTGGGAATTTATGTCCTCAGCATCTGCCACGAGGTCATGCATCTCTGCAGTGCTGGTAACTCAGAAAGTGGGAACAGCCGGAAGGTTCCCAGTGCGAATCAGTTCAAAGCAGACGTGGCGGGTCTAAGAGTCAGCACTGCAAAACAGAAGCTAATTATGTGGAAAAATCTAGTAGGAGGTAGAGTTCTAAAAGGCATCAGAGGAGCAGATATGGTGGATCTCAGTTTGGTTCAAAATAAGAAATGGAAACGCATTCCGGAATGTCCGTGTGCGTATGCGTGTCCCGTGTGCCCGGACAGGTCTCCAGCGCACACGGGTATTTATCCAACGCCACAATGCTGGGGGGCCATTCTGGGTGGTGTGGTCACTAATAACTTCCATTTTCTTGTGAGTTTTCAAGTTCTCTAAAATAAAATGGTAGGTTTTAAAAACTGCAATAGAAGGAACACCCACAGTGAGTGTTCTCTTGTAGGATCCACTTTATTTTGCAGAGTGGGGGTGGCTGGAAGGCTGGGAGGCGCATCTGTGGAGTCTTTCTCAGAAGACCTTCACACAGGGCTGGCGTGGCTGCGCCTGGTGCGCACCCTTCGGTCACTTCAGTGGGCTGCTGAATGGAGCCCTTGTGCTGAGCTGGAAGATGTCTTGGAGCCTGGCACGAGTCTCCCTGGGGGGCTGTGGTCCAGTGCCGGCTCTTTTCCTGGGGTGCTCCTGGGCTCTCGCGCCCCACCGCCTGGGGTTGGCTCTCACCACGGGGCCCCTCTGGTCTGCCTCCCCTCTCAGCTGGTTCCCAGCGTCTTCTCTCCGCCGTCTCCCTCTCTTCTGTCTGCCTCTGTCTCTTTTCCCTTTTTATTGACGTAGATGGACACACACAGCACACAACTCTAGGCTCCTCTTTCTAGTCAGCGGGTCCCCACTGCTGCCACCATCACCGTCACCCGTCTCCACGGAGCCTTTCCATCTTCCCACACTGAGACTCTGTCCTCATCAAGCACTCCCTCCCTCCCTGCCCCGGTGCCCACTGTTCTGTGAACTGGACACACTGGAGACTGGCTCAGGGACTCACACTGCCTCTGTCCTTGGTGTCCGACTCGTTTCTCTTCATGGCTGTCCTCAAGGCTCACCGGGCTGCAGTGTGAGAGAACTTCCTTCTACCTCCAGGCTGATCCTGTGCCACTGCATGGACAGGCCACTTTCTGAGTCCTGCTGGGTATCTGGCAGAGTCCTAAGCCTCAGTGGCCACACACTGTCACATGTACTTACTTTGTCCAGAGGAGGATGCTGAGGCACAGANTGATGTGCACCATAGCCATGTGCAGCCCTGGTGGGGGACTTCTGGAGGGATGGCCTGGGGTCTGGGTGCTGATGTGCACCATAGCCATGTGCAGCCCTGGTCAGGGGACATCTGGAGGGATGGCCTGGGGTCTGGGTGCTGATGTGCACCGTAGCCATGTGCAGCCCTGGTCAGGGGACATCTGGAGGGATGGCATGGGGACTGGGTGTTGATGTGCACCATAGCCATGTGCAGCCCTGGTCAGGGGACATCTGGAGGGATGGCATGGGGACTGGGTGCTGATGTGCACCATAGCCATGTGCAGCCCTGGTGGGGGACTTCTGGAGGGATGGCATGGGGACTGGGTGCTGATGCACACCATAGCCATGTGCAGCCCTGGTCAGGGGATATCTGGAGGGATGGCATGGGGACTGGGTGTTGATGTGCACCATAGCCATGTGCAGCCCTGGTGGGGGACTTCTGGAGGGATGGCCTGGGGTCTGGGTGCTGATGTGCACCATAGCCATGTGCAGCCCTGGTCAGGGGACATCTGGAGGGATGGCCTGGGGTCTGGGTGCTGATGTGCACCATAGCCATGTGCAGCCCTGGTGGCAGTGCAGCGTTCAGTGGGCTGGTTTTCATAACTGCATTGTTGGTGGGCAGTGTGCTGCTAAGGGCATGTTGGTGGGCTTATTCTGTCCTTGGCCCTGGAGGCCCTAGAGTGGGTCTGGTGGCAGGATGGCACTCAACTCCCAGGGACAGAATAAGCCCTGGCCCTTCAGTCCCCAGGGGTCTCATTCCCTCTCCCATGATGTCCCCATGCGGGCGGCTACCCCCACCTCTGAGTGGCATCTGGGGGAGTGACTGGCCCTATGCTGGCTTCAGGCCTCTCCCAGCACCACTCTTCCTTTGTACCAGGGTCCTTCCTGCCCTGGGCCTTCCCTAGGGCTTTCTGATGACTTCTGTGGGCCTCTCCTCCATAAAAACAATTGTATTTTATGACTTTTGGTGTAAAGACGAACAGAATGCAGAGGGTGGGTGTCCCAGTTATTGTAAGAGATGGAATGAAAGGTGTCCGTAGGCCCTGGCACCCCTGCACCACCTGCACAGGCTGGACACAGGGGACTGGTCTGCCTGTGGAAGAAACCAGGTCAGGGTGATCCTGACCCTAATACTTCAGCCCTGCCCCTGGGTCTGGGTTCCTCCGCTCTGCCTCCAGCTGTGTCCGCATTGGTTCTTGTTGACCACCTGCAGAAATGCCCTCGAGCTGGGTCACCTCCCCTGGAGTGGCTTGCTGATTCGCTGTTGCAGGTTTGCACTAGACATCAGCCACCCCATGGCAGATGGGACAGACGGCCTGGGGATCCCCAGAGGTTCTGGAGTCACCACATCCTGTCTGCTGCACCTTCCTTTGCTGCCCTTGCCCCATAGGTGTTTGCTTAGCACATTTGACCTACTCCAAGTTGGTTTCCTTTAGGCCTTGTCACTCCGCGGATGGAGCGCAGCTGGGTGGATTTGCTGGGGGTGTTTTAGCCACCGATCTCAAGAAGCACGCCCTGCCCTTTGACCTAGGGACTTCTCAGCTGGGAATTTATGTCCTCAGCATCTGCCACGAGGTCATGCATCTCTGCAGTGCTGGTAACTCAGAAAGTGGGAACAGCCGGAAGGTTCCCAGTGCGAATCAGTTCAAAGCAGACGTGGCGGGTCTAAGAGTCAGCACTGCAAAACAGAAGCTAATTATGTGGAAAAATCTAGTAGGAGGTAGAGTTCTAAAAGGCATCAGAGGAGCAGATATGGTGGATCTCAGTTTGGTTCAAAATAAGAAATGGAAACGCATTCCGGAATGTCCGTGTGCGTATGCGTGTCCCGTGTGCCCGGACAGGTCTCCAGCGCACACGGGTATTTATCCAACGCCACAATGCTGGGGGGCCATTCTGGGTGGTGTGGTCACTAATAACTTCCATTTTCTTGTGAGTTTTCAAGTTCTCTAAAATAAAATGGTAGGTTTTAAAAACTGCAATAGAAGGAACACCCACAGTGAGTGTTCTCTTGTAGGATCCACTTTATTTTGCAGAGTGGGGGTGGCTGGAAGGCTGGGAGGCGCATCTGTGGAGTCTTTCTCAGAAGACCTTCACACAGGGCTGGCGTGGCTGCGCCTGGTGCGCACCCTTCGGTCACTTCAGTGGGCTGCTGAATGGAGCCCTTGTGCTGAGCTGGAAGATGTCTTGGAGCCTGGCACGAGTCTCCCTGGGGGGCTGTGGTCCAGTGCCGGCTCTTTTCCTGGGGTGCTCCTGGGCTCTCGCGCCCCACCGCCTGGGGTTGGCTCTCACCACGGGGCCCCTCTGGTCTGCCTCCCCTCTCAGCTGGTTCCCAGCGTCTTCTCTCCGCCGTCTCCCTCTCTTCTGTCTGCCTCTGTCTCTTTTCCCTTTTTATTGACGTAGATGGACACACACAGCACACAACTCTAGGCTCCTCTTTCTAGTCAGCGGGTCCCCACTGCTGCCACCATCACCGTCACCCGTCTCCACGGAGCCTTTCCATCTTCCCACACTGAGACTCTGTCCTCATCAAGCACTCCCTCCCTCCCTGCCCCGGTGCCCACTGTTCTGTGAACTGGACACACTGGAGACTGGCTCAGGGACTCACACTGCCTCTGTCCTTGGTGTCCGACTCGTTTCTCTTCATGGCTGTCCTCAAGGCTCACCGGGCTGCAGTGTGAGAGAACTTCCTTCTACCTCCAGGCTGATCCTGTGCCACTGCATGGACAGGCCACTTTCTGAGTCCTGCTGGGTATCTGGCAGAGTCCTAAGCCTCAGTGGCCACACACTGTCACATGTACTTACTTTGTCCAGAGGAGGATGCTGAGGCACAGAGAGGGACAGTTTCTTGTCTGAGGTTGCACAGCTAGGAAGGGTCCAGGCCAAAGGGCTGTGGTTTCCAAAGTGAGGCTGACTGCTTGAAATGCAGCCCTCGGGTTTGTGTTTCAACCCTGAGTGGTTTCACATACTTCAGTGTCTTGGGGGAGGAAGGAAGAACACATGTGAATGAAGGGGGCCCGGGCAGGGAGGGCAGGCCTCCCTCTGAGGGGCCCTTGGCTGTTGCTGGCCTGCTGGCCTGAGCCCCAGGGCCACCTGCTATTGGGACTTTGGCATGTAGGGGGCAGACCACGAGGTTGTGCAGTGTGCTTGTGGGCAGGAGGCTGAGTGGCTGCAGGACAGAGGTCGCCCCCTGCCCCTGCAGTCAGGGGTGGGCCCCGCGTGCTGAAAGGGGCCTTCGGAGGCCCAAGAAACCACCTCTCAAGCAGGGGAAGGGGAGGCCACCGGGGACTTGACTTAGGAGGCGCTGCCTGTACTGGGGCCTGATGGGGACCCTCACCCCTCACTTCTGCAGAGGGCTTTCCACAGCAAGTGTGATCTTCAGGCAGAGAGAGTGCCTTCGACATGTGTGACCACGCACCCTGCAGGGTCATGGCTGTGCGACAACTCACCACGGGGTCTGTCTTTCAATAATGGGGCATTTCCAGAGGTGCTGACTTGGCTGACGGACTGGCCAGCTCTGAGCCGGTGGCAGAAGCTCTCCCAGGGCCTGTCCAGCCACCAGCACGTGGGCCTTGGGGAAACACTGCCCTTGAGCCACGGTCACGGCAGAAGCCAAGCACGTTCCCGTTGTGGACGCCTTTCCTTTGTTGCATGAGTCGTCATGGAGGCTGGGACGTGGAGGCAGGTCCTGAGGTCCAGGGGCCACATGGAGCCACACTCTGGGATGTTCCTGGGAGTGAACAGCCTGAAGCGTGCCCACGTCCTTCTTAGCCAGAGGACCACCACGGTGCCGTGTGGCCCGTGGAGTTGTCTCGCCAGCCCAGAAACTGGTCGGTGTTAGCTGCTAGGCCTGGACTCTGGGGTGCCTGGGATGTGTGTCTCCTGTGTGTGTGTGTGGGTGGGTGCACACGCGTGCGTGGGTGTAGGGCTGCGAGGCAGTTCACAAGGTTCAGTTCAGGGTGTTGGGGCTGTGTGCACATTGACGCACTAGAGACGTTTGTTTATCTGAAGATAAGACAGGCTGCACTTATTATCAGGACCTGGACACGAGAGGGAAGTCTGGAGAAGCCCATGAGGGATCCCGGGCCTCAGCACATTGCGAAGCCCTGCTTCTGCTGCCCTGTCTTGCTCACATGCGCAAGTGCTGCGTGGACTGTCCACTCAGGCAGCGTTTCCATCCCTGCTGGTCCGAGGCTCTCAGCATCCATATGGGGTGATGCCCCTGCTTCTCCTTGCTGTGTCCAGCTCTGTCCATCCCATGCCCTGGGCTCTCTGCCTCCCTGGCTGGTTTGTAGTAGGTTCACCAGTGAGGCCAGCAGGCGCTGGCGGCGGAGGTGTGGTTGGGGATGTCCTCCCGCTCCCCCTTGTTCTGGTACCAGCTCCCTGGCAGCCCTCTGTCTCCCTGGGCAGCCCCTCCTCACTACTAGGCTCTGGTAACTGTGCTCCTCCCCTGGCTGCTGGCCTTTGGGCCTAGGGGAGGCCGTGGCTGCCTCCAGTGCCTGCTGTCTAGCAGCTGTCTCATCGGGGACTCTTACCTGCCTCTGATGGAGATGCTGCTGTTGGTACCTGCTCGTTGGAGGACGCAGCCACCCAGGGGCAACCGTGGAGACTTCCCCACCACGTGTGCTGGGTTCCTGTGAAGCTAACAGCTGACGGGGGCCTTGCGTGACCAGGCTTGGGGCTGCTTGTCCTGGCTTTCCCTGACGTGCAGGTGATCCACCCTGGCCCAGGGCCCAAACCTTGGTGCTAGGTGCCTGGAAATGTTTGTTTGGCTTTTCAGCCTCTGAAAGGCCAGGGCTCTTGGCTGGATGACATCCATATCGAGTACAAAAGTGTTATGTATACTGCGTGCCCAGGAGGTCCGTCCTGGCCGCGCTCTGTAAACCCAAAGCAATCTGTGTGCAATCAGGGTACTCACTTCTGCAGGCGTGTGTGTCCCCAACCCAGAGGAGCGGGGTCGCCCGACACGCGGTCAGCACCCTCCGTTTTCACTGGTTGATCTCATCCTTTGAGCTAAAGCAGACCCCAAACCCACCTATCTGCCTTTTGGCTCAGCTGAGGGAGGGGACAGAGTGCCTGGGTGGGTCAGTGGGTAGGGGGACAGGTGGGGCGGGGAGCTGGTGGCTTCACTACCCTTTGGTGATGCTTAGGGAAAGAAGCAGCGGTGGCTTTTGGAAAAGCCCGACTGAAAGGTGACTCGGGTATTCCAAGATCTCCGAGTTTTATTTTTTTATTTTATTTTTTATTTAATTTTTTCTTTCTGAGTTTTATTTTTGAGAACTTTCCACTTTGGAATAACTTTATGTTTACAGAGAAGTTCCAAAGATGAACAGAGGGTCTCAGTGTGCCCCTCACTCAGTTTCTCACCACGGCCCTCTAGTCATACCCGGGAAGTCAGCTCAGCGTGCACTGTCAACTCCAGGCTTCTCTGGCTGTCCTCTCGGGACGTGAAGGAGTCTGGCTGTCAAGTCTCCTGAGTGTCCTCTGATCAGTCGCAGTTTCTTGGACTTTTCCCTTTTAAGTTGTTGTCACTGTCGAGGTCTCAGCAGGTGTGGGGAGCGCTGGCAAGTATCTCGTGGAAACGCCTCAGTTTTGCCCTGCCAGGATGGCGTTGGCATTTGGGGGACGAGGGTCAGAGAGAAGCGCCCTTCTTGTCACAACTCACTGCTGGTGACCTTCACGCTTGTTTAAGGTCAGCTTTGCCTGGTGTCTCGGTGCCAGGGTCACTTTCCCTGCTGTCAAGCCTCTGCTCTTTGGGGAAAGTGACTGAGCTCAGCCTCACTCGGTGGGGAGGGGCACAGGTGTGTCCCTTGGAGAGGGATAGTGACCTAGATCACTGGGTCTTGGCACAGAAGGCTGGTCTCCTCTGCCTCCTGTTTTATGCATTCCCTGGTGTCATGGAGGTTCGTGCAAGTTCAGAAACACCTCTGGCTGTGATTCAGCCCGTGCCACTTATTTTGTGGCCCCAGGTGCTCCAGCATTGGCCACTGGAGGTGTTCTCAGTTGGTGCCTGAGTCCTTTGGCCTGTCCCCATCTGTGGTTTGCTGGACCACCTCTTTGCTTTCTGATGCTACCAGATACTCCATGCCCACCTTACTTTTTTCGTCCTGAGCCTAGAATCAGCCATTTCTTCAAGGAGCCTCAGTTCCATTTGCTGCACAGCAGCCATCATCTGGGCCCTGAGTGTGCTGGTTGCCACTGGTGTGCTTGGTGGCTGGTGCTCCTAGGCCCTCTCTGTGGTCTATCTTGGGATCGAGCCAAGCACGACGTCCGGCTGTCCCTGGTGCACCGTGCCCTTCTCCCTCACGCCCATGCAGTCTCACTCCCTGATACCCCCAAACACAGGAAAAGCGGTTTCAGAATTGTGAACCCCACTCCTGCAAGAAACACCTTTGCCAAGGAGGGTCCAGGGTGTGGGGGCTGCTTTCGCTGTCGGCCCATAGTTTCCAGTGAAAACACATTCTAGAGCTTTTGGGTCAGCTTTGTCCCCTGAGTGGGTGCGCTGGGTGATGTCTGGGTTCACTGGTCAGGTTGCATTTCGGCCTGGGTCGTCAGTGCCCCTGGATGGGCTTCTGAAGTTCTCCTCCGTCCACTCTTTGTGATGTGCGGTCCTGTGAGTTCTGAGGGCCACGTAGAGTCATGCGTCCACACCTGAGTGCTGCTCAGAATCCTCCATTGCCCTTGGGATTCCTGTCACCCGCTTTGCAGTGACAACTCCCACCTCTACTGGCCCTCATAGTGCTGATCTTGCCATCTCTTCCAGACGTCCTGTGAATGGGATCGAGCCATATGTAGCCCTTTTGGTCTGTCTCTTTCACGGGGGGCCTATCCACGCTGTGACTCAAGTCACTAGCTTGTTGCTTTCCAACTTAGGGTTGTCCCCTGGTCTGGATGCACCAGAGTTTGTTTATCCACTCACTTACTGGGGACATCCTGGCTGCCCCAGGCTTGGCGAATGCATAAGCAGTGTGCAGACTTCTGTGTGAAAATTTGTCCTTGGTTCTCTGAGAGAAATGCCCAGGGTCTTGTTCTGGGCCATGCCTTCTGTGGCTTTGGAGGCTGCTTTGGCTTTGGGAGAAGTTCTGAGGCAGAAAAGAAGAAAGATGTGGTGGGAGGAATGGAGGGTGGAGGGGGCTCATGCTCCAAGGAAATCCCGGAGCCTCTCCCAGGGGCCTGCCCTTGAAGGAGTCGGATGGAATGGAGGTGACTGCTGGGTGGCCACAGGCTTTCAGGGTGCTGGGAGTGGGCTCCCTGTGTTGGAGGGGTGTAAGGTGAGCCTAGGCAGCGGCAGTCTGTGTCAAAGACAGGGATGGGTCACACCACTGTTCTAATTTAATTGTCTGTGAGCTGGTGATTTAGTTGTCCCGTACTCTGCACGGGGTATGATCAGCCTCCTCCATGATGAACTGAGGCACAGGAGTGTTGGTTATGTTGGGCAGTGGCAGGGATGGGTGTGGCCAGGTGGCTTGGTGCTGGTGTCCACCCCTCATGCATCACCACCTGCTGTCTCTGGTGGTCTTGAGCCAGGATGGGGTCCATCCTGAAGGCATTGGAGAGCCATTGAGAAATTTCAGGAGGAGGAGTGGTGTGCTCGTCTCTGTCTTCAGAAAGGCCACACTGGCCCCAGGTGGGTTGGAGGAGGAGGTGCGAGGCTGAGGGGTCAGAGCCTGAGGCAGATGTCCCATCTTGATGGCCACTGTGAGGGTGGGAGAGGAGGGGTGGCTAAGAGGGGGGCCCAGGTATGATGTGGGCATCATGTTGCCCACTAGTCAGGGGAGCTGGGATGGCTCCAGGATTCTGACTCAGCTGAGCGTCCATCTCTGTGATGACTGCTTACAGGGAGCTGAGTGTGATGGGTGGTTTTATCTGCTGGGACTGCTGTAGCTTCATCCCATGGGTTGGGGGCTGGACATCCAAGGTCAAGGTGTTGGTAGGTAGGTTACTGCCTCTTTCCTGTCCTTGCGGACACTGTCCTCTCCCGGGGTCTTCATGGGGTTTTCTCACTGTGTCCTAGTCTCTCCTTGCAAGGACACCCATTGTGCACTTTGGGGCCACCCCAGTGACCTCAATCAACTGCAATTCACTCTTTAAAGGCCTGGTCCCCAGTCCAGTCACATCTGTGGTGCCGGGGATTGGGACAACAACGTAGGAATTGTGTGCAGGACACAAGCCCCTGACACTCATGAATGGGCCTTGAACCAGAGGAGATGGACCAGAGGACGGAAGGATGGCCGGAGGCCAGGACATTCCCTGCGCATTCTGACAGTGGGAGCTGACTCTTCCTTTTGAGTCTGGAGGACACTGTGTCTCCAGGGAAAGTGGGCCATGTGACTTGTGAGGTCACATCTTGAGGAACAACTCAACTCGCACCTGGTTATCTCAGGGAGCATGCCCCGGGGTGCCCAGTCTTGGTGGGAGCAGTGGAGAGGACCCTGGGGATGCTGGACCAGCAGCAGCTGGAGGGGGCAGTGGCCAGCCAGCGCTCCCTCCTGTCAGGCCAGGGAGTGGTGCCCAAGAGGGACTGAGGGAGGACCCGACTGGGAGGGACCAAGGGGAGATTGTGGGTAGCTGTGAGTTAGGAGAGCCTGATCTCCCTCCAGCACCAGGCGTGGCAGGGGTGTGTGGCAGAATTCAAGCTTGGTCACCTCCGTCAGAAGGTGTGGCGTGTACATTTCCCACCAACGAATGGGCCAAGTGCAGCGGGAGAAGATTTGTCAAAAGTAAGCTCGTTAATCAACCTAACGGTCTCTGGTGGTTTCATGTGAGTCTCAGGATTCAGTTTTGTTAATTGTCTTCAGTTTATGATTTTCTTGCTAAAAGTTGGCCAAATGATTGCATAATCCACGGTTGAAATGAGCCTCTGAGTGTATGGATTTCTAAGTGTAATTAAAAAAAAAAAAAAGCCCATGGAAGGAAGTTTGATTAAGGAGACTTCTATCCTTGGTTTTCTAAACAGGGGCGTTAATTGCAGGGGCGGGCTGCGTGCCCCTCTGCAGAGCTCTCCGCCGCAGCGTTCTGAGCAGTTTGCAAAACTTGGAATGTTAGTTTTGCATTTATTCATTATGCAAATAAAGCATATAAAATATTCCATCAAGCACTTTAAATATTCAGCCAAACATACCTTTTTTATTATTAGATCAGGATACGCAAATATGTTACTCTTTATTGGTTTAATTAACATATTGAAAATACAATTTGGTGTAAACTTATTCTTTTCTCATCAGAGCCTGAAACAGAAGCAACTGTTTTGTGGGATTTGAAATTCCATTCTTTAAGGTAAACAGCTGTGTTTTCTATTAATACTGCCGTTACTTGTTTAGACCCAGACGGGCAGGCAGGTGTGGGTGAGGGCATTCATTTAGAGGTGCTGGTGGTTTTGTGTCTGCATGATCCTGAACGAATCCAGCCCCATCAAGAAGGCAATTTCTTTCTTTCTGTTTAGATAGAAACCTCCACAGCCCATTACCGTTGGATGCTTCTGCTCTTGTAGGCTGAGGCAACACTGGGCCACCCAGTGATCTCAATCAACTGCAATTCACTCTGGGAAGGTCCTGGTTAGTGTGAGCCCCACACTTGGGCCTCTTTCCCAGTGTCACCCAGTGCCAGGAGCTCTGTCCAGGGAGGTGAGCCCCAGAAGGATGGCAGTGGGCAGGTGGCTTGGGGAGGGTGTGAATCAAGAGTTGACAGGAGCCCCCACCTGCCCCAGGTCCATGGAGCCAGCATTATCCTGGGTTCATCAGGGCTCTGGCCAGGGCCTGCCCCAGGCTGGGAAGTCCTAGGTGGGGGAGACGAGAAGGAGGAGGATCTGCCTCTGGGGCCAGTGCACTCACCTGGGGGAGGATCCCATGAAACTCTGCTCTGGGCTGCTGCAGCCTCCCCCAAGCCCTGCAGCAGGTACTCTGAGGGTTAGCTTCAAGGAGGTGACGCTGGGACAGAGACTCTGCACCCCACTAGCCTTGCTGAGGCCCCCACATGGAGAGGCACTGGTGGCTTAGAAGGAAGACAAAAGACTTCCCTCCCCGAGGTGAGGGTCAGGGACTGGGTAGAGGTGCCAGTCCTCTGGGGAGGGTTGGGAGGCATGCCTGAAGTTGAACTTGAGGGTGGGGCACGCCACGGTAACCCCTGGTAGTAGTGCTTCCTGCCACCTGGGCCCAGCACATCTGGGGCCCTCAGGGAATGTGGGCCTTCGTGTTTCTGACTGTGCCCCAGAAGGATGCCACAGCCCACTGCACCACCTGCTTCCTCCCTCCCAGAGCTTACCCAGTCCCCTGTAACAACCCCCAGTTACAAGTGGTTATGCAGATGCAGCGCCCTCCTCTCCATCCTCTGGGGGGCCTGTCCTGCCACTGCCACCTTGGCAGCTCCTCTGTGAGAACACTGCTGCCTACGTGTGGGGCATGTGGTCTGTGGTATCCTGTGCAGGGTCCCAACAGCTCTGGGCAGGTGTCAGGGTAGGCTCTTGTGGGGAGCAGGCTGTATCCTGCTCAGTTACCCCGTGATGTATTGAGTGACTCCATGGTGTGTAGAACAGCAGTCCTCAGGCTGTGCCTGCCCTAGTGACTCCATGGTGTGTAGAACAGCAGTCCTCAGGCTGTGCCTGCCCTAGTGACTCCATGGTGTGTAGAACAGCAGTCCTCAGGCTGTGCCTGCCCTAGTGACTCCATGGTGTGTAGAACAGCAGTCCTCAGGCTGTGCCTGCCCTAGTGACTCCATGGTGTGTAGAACAGCAGTCCTCAGGCTGTGCCTGCCCTAGTGACTCCATGGTGTGTAGAACAGCAGTCCTCAGGCTGTGCCTGCCCTAGTGACTCCATGGTGTGTAGAACAGCAGTCCTCAGGCTGTGCCTGCCCTAGTGACTCCATGGTGTGTAGAACAGCAGTCCTCAGGCTGTGCCTGCCCTAGTGACTCCATGGTGTGTAGAACAGCAGTCCTCAGGCTGTGCCTGCCCTAGTGACTCCATGGTGTGTAGAACAGCAGTCCTCAGGCTGTGCCTGCCCTAGTGACTCCATGGTGTGTAGAACAGCAGTCCTCAGGCTGTGCCTGCCCTAGTGACTCCATGGTGTGTAGAACAGCAGTCCTCAGGCTGTGCCTGCCCTAGTGACTCCATGGTGTGTAGAACAGCAGTCCTCAGGCTGTGCCTGCCCTAGTGACTCCATGGTGTGTAGAACAGCAGTCCTCAGGCTGTGCCTGCCCTAGTGACTCCATGGTGTGTAGAACAGCAGTCCTCAGGCTGTGCCTGCCCTAGTGACTCCATGGTGTGTAGAACAGCAGTCCTCAGGCTGTGCCTGCCCTGAGTGACTCCATGGTGTGTAGAACAGCAGTCCTCAGGCTGTGCCTACCCTGGTGACTCCATGGTGTGTAGGACAGCAGCTCTCAGGCTGTGCCTACCCTGGTGACTCCATGGTGTGTAGAACAGCAGCTCTCAGGCTGGGTCTAAACTTGAGGTACTACATTTTGAAAAGCAGTTGTTTGCTATGAGTGACTCCATTCTGAGTATAGTGCCAAGGTAGGACAACTTTTTTTCTTTGTACAAATGAACAGCCACCATCTTCTCAGCACCTCCGTTATTGTTAATTTGTAAATAACTTCTACTTGCTCACATATCAAACTAAATTAAGGAGCATCTATACACATGGACATCCCTAATCATATTGGGGGCAGCAGACACAGGAGTGTATCAACCTCGGTAGACACAAAATCTTCACCTAAGGCCCATGAAAGGAGGAAGCCACTGAGACTGGGACGGAACATGGTGGCATTTGACCTCCTCTGCTGGTCACTCTTCACAAGCCTTGCCCAGGAAAATGGCCGGCGAACAGCAGCGAACCTCCAAATCTCTCTCCTGGGCTTCAGAAGAGCACATTTCCCTAGCCCATGATGGCCACATGTGGCCCAATCCAAGCTGGCTCTCGAGCTGACACTCTGAAACAGAAACTTCATGCAGTACGGGCCCTCTGCTTTGACTCCAGAACTGTTTCCTTACAAGGTGATCTGACCACCTCCGTGGTCTCCGCCTACGCTCTGTCTCAGCATCCTGGAACCCTGAGGCGTCTCAGCCCTTTCTTGGTCCTTCTGTGACTATTTATGTATGGTTGTGTGAAGTGCGTGTGCCTCACACAATGGTATAGAGTGTGTTACGATATTGGAAGTTAAGATGGGAGTAAAGAACCCGCCATTGCCTGGCTCTGGCCTCCAGGTGGTCTGTGATTGAGTGGAGAACCACCCAGTGAAAGTGGTGTAGCCTCCTTCTTTTGACCTGTGCTTGTTGTCCTTTGCTGTGCTGACTGTAAGCTTCCCTTAGCAGAGACAGTGTGACTTCACCTCTGTAGAATCCAGACATTGTCTGCAATGTCCCAGGCCCTGGACGCTGCAGGGAGTCTACCTGGACCTTCTGCAGCCCAGGAGAAGCTCAAGCCCAGCTCAGATGAACCCGGATTCCCAGTGGAGTTGTTGTCCACCCCACTGCCTCTCCTCGTCCACCCCTGGACCCACATCCACCAGCGCCCTTCTTCACCCACAGTGTCTGGGAGGGTGGGGGTCTTTACTGAAATTCCCAGGTTTAAGAAGGGGCCACACATCACACTTCTGGCAGCTGACAGTTTAAAAGTCACATGCTCAACACTCCTGGTTTTGCAAAGCCCTTGGTCACTGGATGCTGGAATAGTCCTGGCCTTGCACAGAGACCTGGTTTCTATCATCATTCCAGCTTCTCCCTTCCCCAGGAACAGAAGATGTGCTTGTCTCATTTTCTCCCTTGGCACAGCCCTCGGTCTCTCTTTATTGTTGGAATCTGCCGACAACCCTACCCACAGGGATGATTTTCTGCCCCTGATGGCTTAATGCCCTTTGCCAAGTGAGAAGGAATTCTAGTGCCAGGTGGAAAGAAAGCAGGTTTTATTCACCTTGCTACCTTTGTGTTCTGAGGACATCTTGCTCGGAATCCAGCACAGAGTAGGTTTCGGTACCTATGTGTTGCATTAAACTGAGAGAAAGAAAAAAAAAGAAAGTACTACTTGGACGTGGACAGGCCTCTCTCATCCTGCCACCCACGTTAATCGATGCGGCACTCACCCTGGGATGGAGACTCTGGCCCCATGCTTGGTCCTCTGGCTCTCTCTGGGCTTTCCCTAAGGGCTAAGCCACCAGGCCTTCCCTTCCCCCGCCTTAGCCTCCCACTGCAGGGGCTCTTTGGGCCTCCACTTCTGAACGAGTCCTCAGCCCTTCTGCAGGCTAGGCTTCACTCAGCCACCACTGACCTGGACACTGCTGGCCACTCGGGCGGCAGCTCCTCCTGCAGTACACACAGCAGCGCCCTGACGGGGCCACTCTTGGCTGCTGGACTCTGGCCTGGCCTCTGCACACCCTAGCTGGCAGCCCCCCTGGTTAGGTCCCAGGGAGCTGGCTTGGCAGGACGGGCCCTCAAGCAGAACTTACTTCCTAAAAGACATCTCTTGACACCAGCCACTGCCACATGGCCGACTGGCTCCAGGAAGAGGAGGAGCCCATTCTAGGAGGCGTGGCCAGGCTCTCACCCTTTCATATGTGTGTTCTCTGGGACATGGGCACTGGACAGGGCCAGCTATCATCCTGGCTAGCTGAGGCTCTGTGGCCCTGGGGGATTCTGCCCCTGTTCCCGCCTCCAGGTGCCACCTCAGTGGCTGTGGCCCCAGCAGTACCAGCCCTGGTGGCCAGTGGGTTTGGTCACACATGCCACCACAGTGCCTTTATGAAGTGCATTTTCTTTTTGCTGAAACCAGGTCGTCTGAAGTTTTCGTGTGGGTTTGTGTTGACGCAGTCTGGCTGGGCACAATCAGGAGCCACTTGTCAAAAGAAACTAACTTTATTTTTAGAACCACACATGCCAAACAAAACAGCCTCTCAGGAAAAACCCTCAGAGCCTCAACTGCCACCACCGGCTTTCCACAAGCCTCTCTCTCCCACACAAGCTTCTCTCCACCTCCCACAATCCTCCTGCTCTTGAGGCCGATTGGCTGGGTCACGTGGGCGGAGCCAAAAAAGTCCCCCAATGAGCAGCTCCGTGGTCTGAAAGGGCAGGGAAACAGCCCAATGAGCATCACCGCAGAGGAGCCAATCAGCTAGATGTTGCTGGGGCCGCTGTGAGCCAATCATCAGCTGGCAGCTGGAAGTTTGCTGGGGCCCCTTCGACTGTGGCTCTCAACAGGTGGCCAGTGGGTTTGGTCACACATGCCACCACAGTGCCTTTATGAAGTGCATTTTCTTTTTGCTGAAACCAGGTCGTCTGAAGTTTTCGTGTGGGTTTGTGTTGATGAAGCTCTAGTGTTACATCAATCAGCTTTTGCAATTCCTAAGCATTGAAGAAGGTTAATCTGAAATTACTTTCCAGGAATACTTGAATCTGATTTTCAAATTTAATACACTTATCAGTTCAACCCAGAGCCTGGGGTTTGGGGGAATCTTGCCCTTATGGTGAACTTCTGGTTCTCAGGAGCATTGGGCTTGACTTAGTTAGGGGTTTGGGGGAGGGATGGGGCAGAGGAGGTCAATGTAGGAGCCCCCCCTCTTAGTCCCAACCCTCGGCAGCGCATCAATTCACCCAAGCTCTGTGGCAGAGGGCTCGCTAAGCACTTCCTGACTGTTCACACCCCTAGTTCCTTCCATCCTCTTCATTTTCTAGTGTTTATAAGTCCACCCAGTAGCCTTGGAACTGCCAGGTCCTATTATCTAGTGAGAAAGAAATATGTCTGTTCATTAAGGTCTTCCTTTCAATTAAGCTGAAACTGATTTGCACCTGCGGCCCACGGTTGTCAATCAAAGTGCATAGCACATTGTTTTATTTGAGGCTAATCCTGCTGAGCTTGGGAGGGTCCTTCCTCCTCGCAGGTCCTGCCTGAGGCAGGCACTGCTATTTAGAAGAAAGTAGTGCAGAGGAGTCCCGGGAATCAAAGGGTGTGGAAAGCTGCTGCGTTGTTCTCTGTGGTACGTGCACATTCCCAGACTCCCTGCACCTGCAGTGACCAGGACACATGTCCAGCCTGCTGGGGCCCCTAGCTTTCTTGAGTCAAGGGGACCCTGAGACTCTTCCTGTCCTGCTGTCTGCTTTGGGTGTGACATGTGGCTGGAGCCCTGGCAGCTGGAGGGACGGGCAGAGATGCTGTTCCTGGCCCCTCTGAGCCAGTGGCACCGCCTCCGGCACTTGTCAGGTTTAAGCCTCCCCGAGTTGTGTTTTCGGGTTTCTGTTACTTGGATACTTCAACATTTCTAACAGGTTCAGAAATGGCTAAGGATGCCTAGTTCTTGCCAAGGATCCTTGCCGCAGGGCAACCCTGTGCTGAGCCCTGTGGCCAGTGTTCTCCTTGTCTCACAAGGAAGTGTGTGAACTTCTCTTTTGCCTTTAGGGATCCCTTTGCTTCAACCTCCCTGAAGTGACTTGGTCCACCTTGGGACACATATTCTGGATTGTAATCCTCCTGCTTATTCCCAGATAAACCCCTTGTCTTTGGAGGGTCTCTCCATTGTTTTTAGGTTGACGAGTGAAGAAGTGGGTCCTCCCCAGACACCAGATCCCCAGCACCTTGACCTCAGCCTTCCCACCTCCAGAGCTGTGAGCAGCCCATTTCTGCTCTTTGTAAACCGTTTTTGCTGTTTGGCTGGAGCAGCCTGAGCTGACCGGTAAGGCAGCTCCCTGAACTAGGCTCACCCTGTCCTCTCCTTTCTGAAGGGCAGCCTGGCGGGTCTTGCCCTCTCGAGGGCCTGGTAGAGTGGCAGCTGGGGACCTGGCAATGGGTAGTGGGGTTCAAAGTGAACCACAAGCCAGAGTCCATTTAAAAGCATGGGGTGGGGGCTCTGGGCAGCACCACAGGTCTGAGTGGTGGTCCGTCTCCACTCACAGGACCTGAAGGCCCCCCTGGGCCAGTCTGGGTTGGAACAGACACTCCCATGGAAGGCAGCCCAAACACGGGAGACCCTTTGGGGAATGAAGAGCTGAGGGGCCAAGGAGGGCCTCAGGATGTGCTTCCTGGAGATGGAGGAGATTGGCTAGTGCAGCTGGACTGTCCATTTACCCGCCTCCACAACCTGACCCACCCAGGAATGGTGTTTGGCTGTTGGCACCCAGACCTTGTGGCAGCCATTTTAAAAATGGACAGAATTGGGCTGCGGTGAGTGGCCCCTGTGAGGTCTCCTCTATGTTCCCCGGAGGTTGGGTGCAGCCCTTTTGGATGGCTGAGATTTTGACGTGTGGTTTTGGAAGTCTGGGTCTACCCTCCCAGGAGCACCTGGCCAAGGGGTGAGGTGGGAAGGACCTAGTAGTGCCCAGCGTTCTCGGAGGCCTTGGGGAGCCTGCTTGGTCCTCTTCAGGTGGGAGGATGAACATCTGCGGTGGTCCAGGCCTCAGATGAGGCACGTGTGAAAGCACTTTGAGAAAAGTGTCCACAGGAGAAAAGACAGCGTTTGCGATTTGGGGTGGTGACTGTCAGCAGCACGGGGCAGGCGGGTTAGGAGAGGTGAAAGTCAGGTTGAGGACCAGGCAGAGCAAAACCTCTGCTCGTTGATCACGCAGCGAGTCTCCCTCTGCTTCTCAGGCTAAGCAGGAGACGGCCTGGATGGCACCTTCCGGTATCCCAAGAGCTCTGGGGACTCGCAGGCATCCCAAATGGCTTTCGCTCAAATTGGGCGATATCACCAAGAGCAGCCGCATCCCAGGCCCTCCGTGGTGGGCGAGCTGGCCTCCTCCAGGCCCCCACTGACTCCACCCTGGGCTCATGCTGGCTTTGACTGGGTGACGCACAGCAGGCTCACTCACGACTTGTGGCTCAGCTTTCCGATCTGCCCAATGGGCACAGTGATGCTACCGTGCAAGGTCGTGGAGGAGCCCTGGCATGGCACCATGTCCATTTACCTCTTGAAGCAAGAAGGAGGGGAAACTAGAACCCTGATTTTACAGATGGGACACTGAGGCCCCATTTTTAAGGCTTATGAAATTTCAAGTGGAAATGATTGACATAGAAAGTGGACTGAGTCCCTCTCCCTCCACCTTCAGTGTGGACGATGTCCTGGGACTGTCTCAGCCTCGGTGGGAGCAACACACACACACACCTGACCCGTGTGTGCACTCAGGTGAGGCCTTAAAGCCACAGCCATGTGGCTGTCTTTCACTCTGGATGGCGTGGTCACTGCTGTCCCACTCCATGGTGACGGGAGGCTGTGTCTACCCTGGATTCGGTGCATTTTTGAGGCCTTATAAATATAAGATTGGTAGAAATTAGGTTTTCTACATAAACTCCTTCTTTCACAGCTCTGTTCTGCATTTAAAATGTCAGCAAATCTTGTGTTTGTGTCTTTTTCCCGGTTCCTCCCCCAGCTGCTGTTTGTAATGCGTCTCTCACAGCAGAGCAGGAACCTGTTCCCTACGCCGGCATGTTTCCAAACACAACCGAAGAGCTTTTAAAACTAACAGGACATCCGAGACTGAGGTTTGCTGAGGACTTCCTCCAGGAACGCGGTCTATGCATGTCAATGCTGCGGCTCCAGGTGGACTCCTGTCTTTCAAACTCGTAGCCGCCGGCAGGTGCCAGCCCCACTCCTTCTTACCCTCTAAGTCCTGCCAGTTCAGAGCTGGTCCTGGTGCCGTTTCCAGGGGCAGCCCCGTCTTGCAGGGGGAGGCAGAGGCAGGCTTGGCAGAGGCAGGCTCAGGGCCCCGTGTGCGTGGAGCCCAGCAGGTGGCACAGGATCTAGAGGAGGAGGATGGAGCCCTTGGAAGAACGGCTAGCTGCCTGGAAGGGTGAGGCAGGGAAGTGGCCGAGGTGGCCGTGAGGCCAGTCAGGGCGAGTGGGGCGCTCAGTGAGGAGGGCAGCAGCAGCGGGAGAGCATCGGGGCGTATTCATTATGCACAAGTCTATGCCGAGCTTTCCTTCCTTATTGCCTCCCCGCCTCACGGAGACCAGGGCAGGTCTCACCTTCAGAGCCCCCTTCTCATCCAAAGGCTGCGGTGGGAGAGGAGCTGGGGCCACGCGCAGGCGGGTCCCAGGAAGGAGGATGCTAGAGACCCGAGATGAGGCTCCCGAAGCCCAGAACGTGCAGCGGCTCCCGTGCGCTGGGCTTATGAGAGGCGTGGGGTGCGGGCCTGGTGAGGGCCTTCACCTTCCTCCGCCTGGCCTGGCTGCGGCTTTGCCGACGAGAGGCACAGTGGACAGAGCTCAGGAAAATGCATCTGCTCCACCCCTTCCCTCCCGGGACTGTGGGGTCTGTGTCCCACTTACTTTTTATGGGCACTTCCACTGAGCGCCAGCTTCAGGGTTCAGGTAACGAGGTTTGTGGGGATTGCAGCCTCCCGAAAAACCGCACGGATAAAGTATTTTAGGACTTCTCGAGGATGCTTTCATTTTATCGGAGGTCATTTTAGACAACTAGAAATCAAATTTGAAGAAAGCGTGAGTGCTTTCCTGGGTCCAGTCGTTCCTGGCCCTTACACGGCAGTGGTCAAACTGTAAAGTGTTCCCTAAAATCAGCCTGGAGAAGGACGACGCAGGGTGACCCCACTAAGAAGGGACCCGAGTGTGGCTACGGTTTGTAGAAGACACCTGGATGTGGTCTGACTCGCAGGTGCGCTCAGGTGGGGCTTTGGATGGACCATGGGCTGCCTCCCTCTGTTGGCGAGCTGACTGCTGCCCCACCCTCCTCCCACACTGGGCTCGCAGGCCTCCCGCGGCTGGTGGGCTGCCCTTGAGGTCAATGAGGTTCTGTACTCTCTGCGGTGCTCGCTCTGCAGGGCGGAGGCTCAGAGGAAGGACCTGGGTCTTCTCTGGAAGGTAGCTGAGGCCCAGTCTCTAGACTGGGACCTGCTTGGAGTTCCAGGAGCTACACAGGAGAAAGGAAGAACATTGAGGGAGGGAAAGAAGCTCGAGATGAGTCAACACCAAGCAGAAAATCCAAACATTCAGTCACTACGGTCCGAGTAGCATGGTATAAAACTAGAGGCTCAGGTGAGAGGATATCCTGGAGGCCTTTGAATCAAAGCCAGACTTGGGATTTGCTCCAGGTACAAGGGTGGCAGGTGGTGGGACTGCCAGGGTTGAGCTACACACTTAAGTCTTTCTAAGACGCTATCCATTTAGAAATAAAAGAGGGGCCCAATGAAGAGGAACTATGGGTGTTCTCGGTGACCTGCTCTGGAGCAGGCCATGTAATGATCTGGCCCTCACTGGTCACTCCTTGCCCTTGTCGGGCCAGGCCACGTGGACTTGTATCTACATGCAGTCAGATGCCTGCACACAGGTTATTTTAAGTGCTTTGATATGTCCCTGATCCAGGAAGGCCACACAGTGTGGTTGTGGAATAAGTGGTGCTCAGAACCATCAGTTCTATACACAAGTCCAGTTTAGGACACCCTAGGGAGGACTTGGAGTTGGCCTTGGCCTGTTGCTGCCCCAGGTCTCCCCAGAGCTAGTGAGTGGTTGCTGTGGGCTCTGATGGTGGGAGGCCACGTGGGAGGCCCCGTGGGACCTGCTCTGCAGTGAGGTCCACCTGCCCTGCCAGGCCCAGCCCTGCCCTCGGTGCCCCATTCCCTCCCCAAGGCCAGTCCACCATGATCTGGCCACAGATCTGCAGCTGCTCCCTTCTGCAGGCAGGCCTTGGCCCGGGCTGGCATCTGCATAAGCCTGAGTGCCCCTTCTGGAGGGGCATTGCCCCCAACTCTGTGCAGCCAGTGCCAGCCCTTGCACGGGGTCCCCACCCTGTGGGACCAGTGGGTGGAATCGGCCCAGAAGTAGCGCGTTGGTTTCCCCTCGTGGCTGTGACAGTCCCAACGTTACCATCTGGAGCAACATGCCTCCACCTGTCTCAGCTTCTGAGAAGGGTGCATGGCAAGGCCCCACTCTCTGACTGGGTGTAGGCTGGGACTGCAGGTCACCTGGGGCATCAGGTCCCCTTGCCAGTTTGCTGGGAGCTGGTGGACTTCATTTCCTTCTGTTCTTCCAGCACCTGTGTGAGGAGCACGTCCTTGCTGCACCTGGGCGCTCTCTGACCCTCAGCCTCCTCTTCTGTGTGGTCAGGCTCACGCGATTGAATTCACCTGAATACCCGAGGGCACACTCAGTGCTTTAGGGTCAACTGGTCAGTCACTCCATGGCCTTGGCAAAGGCCCCTCCACCATGAAATGGAGCAAAGGCACAGATCAGAGGCCCGAATTCTTCCCACCACTGTGGGCATCGCTAGAGCCCGTAGGGGAAGCAGAGCCTCTGTCCCCACCTTGGCCCCTCCTCCTGCCTCCAGCTCCACTTGGATCTGCAAGCTGACCCGCCACAGGCAAGGCTGACGCCTCAAGCCAAGACTAGCTGCAGGCCACCTGGGGGTCATCTGTGCACCAACATGGAACTGCAGTCCAACAGGCTGGATGCTGATGCTACTGCCGGTGCAGGAGCCCCCGCCGTAGGCAGCAGTCAAGCTGAGGCTGCACATGTGCATGTGTTTGCACACACACGGATTTCCCTCAAGCTGAGAAGGAGATTGAGCAGGGCAGTTTCTAGGGCTTTCTTCATGCGGGAAAATCTGGGATGTCGTGAATTCAGCTGTGGGATCTTCAGGCAGCAGCCATAGTCACATTTCCATGGTTTTCTCAGAAGCAACAGGTACTCAACAGTGATGGAGGTGGGTGTGGGGTTGCCTCTGGGGTTTGGCTGAAGCAGAATTCTTTGCCCCCTTAATGCTCTTGTGTCTCTGAGATCCCCTTGAGTGTCGGCAGGCAGCTTGTCCTTGGCAGGGAGTTTGGAGGACTTTGTTTTAAAAGGTAAACATCATAGGTCTTAAGGAAAAGGCCCCAGGATTAAGTGTGATTCACAGAGTAATGAAGAAGAGAGACAGCTGGGCGTGAGCTCAGGCAATGCAGCCCCGCGGGCATCCAGGGTTAGAGTCCAGCAGCAGGTCTGAGGCTGCAGCTGCAGGGCAGGGGCTTGGGTTTTGTAGCCTGGGTGAGTGTGACTGGGGTTGGCTGCATGGGTGCTGGTTTGCAAACAAGGGAACTGTGGGAAGCCCTTGGGGACAGTGACATGCCACACAAATGCAACGCCCTCCTGTGCTCAGGATGGGAGAGGTGTGGACCTGAGGGTCCATCCCTGGGTGAAGTGGGAGAAGGCATTGGGGACATCCCCATCTCTGCAGGGTCACAGAGATGGCCAGCACCCCGGATGGGCCCTTGGGGCCTGGCTCAGCAGTGGGACCTGGCATGTGAGAGTGGCACCCACGCCGTGCAGAGGGATCAAGGCGTGGAGAGACCATCACAGGAGGCCCTTCACTCACTGCTCCCGACTCCCCTGTGAGGTGCTCTGAGCACGGCAGCTTTTATTAAGGGTTTTGTTAGCAAAAATGGCTTAAATCTGCAGAGAAATGACTTCCTAGCTTCGGAGGGGAAAAGCTACGATACTCCCATCACTGTGAAGTCACTTTCTGGCAGCTGGCCACCAAATGGCCACCAAATGGCCACAGGTTTGTTTTCACTCAAACAAATACCAAAAGCCACAGCTCAGAGATCAGCTCTGCCATGAAACATCAAACAGAAAGACCGGGAGCTCCAAGCTGGCCGCTGTGGAATCACCCGAGCCAAGCTTACCCGTGTATGACACCCGATTGTCAAAAACCCGACTGGATTAAGGTAAAGTTCACATCGAACAGAAGGCACCTCCTTGAAGGCACCCTTCATTTTGATGAATTCGACACATTTGGCCCTTGATGTGCCCACAGCGGCTGTATAGACGGGGAGCATTACTTCATGCTCTGAGGGCCCGAGCACATGGCAGGGTCTCCTCCCCCACCGGCCTCCTTTCCGTGGCTGTGGAGGGGACGCCGTCCCTACAGCTTTACTGAAATGAATGGGACAGAGCTTGTTCCCTGTGTCAAGCTTCCTCACTCAGTCAATCATGTGTCTCATCAGAACCTAACCAAGGTCACAAGGGTGGCCTCCTAGATTTTCTTCCATAAGTTTTGAGGTTTTAGTTTTTGAATTTAGGTCTGTGGTCATTTTTATATATAGTGTGAGATAGGGTTGAAATTTTTCTCATATTTACAACCAATTGTTCCAGTACCTTTCGGTAAGGAGCGTTCTTTGTTCTTGGCATTGCCTTTGTGCATCTGTTGAAAATCAGGAGTCTATTCAGGAGTGGGTCTGTTTCTGGATCCTCTATTCTGCTATTTATTTGTATGCATACACTTTTGCCAATATGACAAATTCTGAATTACTAGAGCTTTATAATGATTATTGAAACTGGGAAATGTAAATTCCATCTTTGGAAGATCAATTTTCAAATTGTTTTAGTTATTTTTGGCCCTTTCCATTTCTGCATAAATTTTAGGATCAGTTTATCACTTTCTACTAGGAAAGCACGCTGGGATTTTTGACTGGGGTGGTGTTGGATCTGTCTGTCAATTTGGGGAGAATCAATCTACTGGTTGTATTGAGCATTCTGATCCATGAACATGGTACACTTACTTATTTCAGTCTTTTAAAACTCTTCTCACCAATGTTTTACCATTTCCAATATAAATGGCTTAAAAGAAACTACTAGAGATGATAGTGAACTCATGAAGGACTTAGGATACAAGGTTAATACTAGCAAATTATCAATAAACAATTGAAGCTGAAGGCAAAAATAAAATATCACTTACAATAGCATCCAATTAGGATCAAAATATATTTTCAGTCATGTTTCCAGTGGATGAAGATAGTCTTGGTTTTTACTTTTATCTGTATTCCTTCTATTAATTTTTCTTGCCTTTTTCACTGAGTAGGAGTTCCAGTGTCACATTGAATAAAAGTGATAAGAGGAGACTTTCTGCTTTGTTCGGCCCCTTAGACCCCATCTTTCATTGTTAAGGATCACATTAGCTGTGGTTTTGAGTAGATGCCTTTAATTAGGTTGAAGAAATCCCCCCTATTCTAATTCATTGAGAGATTTTCTTTATCATGAGTGGATGTTGATCTTTGTCAAATGAGTTTTCTTCCTCCCCTGAGGTCCCCTGTTTTTTCTCTTTCATGGAGAATTGCCTGGTTGGATTCCTAAGTGCTGAACCAACTTTACATTCCTGGCTTAAATTCCACTTGATCGTGATTATCATCCCTTTTACATAATGCTATATTTCATTTGCTGGTGTTTTGTTAAGGCTTTCAAAGTCTACACACCTAAGCCTATTGAATTGCTGCCCTTAAAATATTTTTGGTAATGTCTTTGTCGGGCTTTGTTAAGAGTATTGTTGGCCTCATCAAATGCGTTTCACCCTCTTCCATTTTCGGAAGGCCTACTCGGAATTGGCATCGTTTCTTTCTCAAATGTTTAGTAGAGTTCACCAGGGAAGCCTCTGGGCTCGGAGCTCACTTTCTAGGAATATCGGAGCTAGGCGTTCTACTTTGATTCAGAGTGACTCAGGTTATTCCAGAGCTGAGCTAGGTCCACTTTTAAAGACGGGCTCATCTGAGGTCTCACAGAAGCAGATCAGTCTCAGCCTTGCATGAACTCTGGGAATTGTATGTTCTGGAGGTGGAGCTGCTGTTCCTCTGAAGACATTGATCCTGCCCGGCCCTGGCCCTGGCACTGGCTGTGTCTGGCCCCATGTACAGGTTAGCGCCCAGCCAAGGCCTCCAGGGAGCCCTAGGCAGATGGCGGGAGGTGTTTCTCTGCACAGCGCCTCCTGCCTGGAATTCTGCTCCCCTATTCTAGCTTCTCCAACCTCCACGACCTCTACCCTCACCTCAGAGAGAACCCTGGGCTCTGGTTCCCCCAGGGAAGCTCCCGGGGGCAAGCGGGGCCATTGCAGGGCTCTCCATCGCCTCCCTTCAGTCAGGGTCACAGTTGTCCTTTTCACACCTTTTTTCTCTTCCGAAAGCAGTTTGGTGTATTTTTTTCTGTTTTTCTGGCTGTTTCCAGTGGGAGGACGAATCCTGCGCAGCGGATCCTTCATGGCTTGCAGCAGAATGGCTTGCAGCAGAAGCTCTCGACGGTTAACTCTGAGTGTTCTGTGTTTTTTACTGAAGAGCTGCCTTGTCGCTTTGGGAGATGGTGGCTGCCCGGGCTGGCAGTGCCCCGGGCTGGCAGTGCCCCCGCCTTGCAGGTGTGCAGATGCCTCCAGCAGCAGTGGGCAGAGGCGGGAGCTGTGGAGGGCGCCCATGCAGATGTGTGAGCTGGTTTCTGCTCGAGTTCCACGGGTTTGGCTTGGTGCTCAGCAAGGGTCCAGGATCTGTAGGGTCTTCTTCAGAGGTGGGACATTTAGAGTTGCACTTAGAATAGAAATTTCCAGCTACGTGACCTCCTCAGGTGATTCCCTCCGTCCCCTTCCCCTTCCCATTTACGGGGAAGAGGACCATGTTTTTTCTTTGCACTAGGGCTTGGCAGCAGCACGTATTTTAAAACTTGCTATCTGCAAGGAGGTGAGAATTAAAACTAATTACAAAACTGAACCATTCTTACGTGTAGTTGGCTGTTCTTTTGTTGCTCTTTTGGAACCTTCAAGATTAACATTACGTACTGCCAAGACCATGAGCCCTGGGTTCCCTGGGCTGTTTGTGTCCTGGCTTTCCTTTTAATGGCTGTGTGACTGGACAGATTGTGTACCCTCCGTTCTTTCCTCCTTTTTGTTTGGCATTGCATTTAAACACTGTTATGTTCATATGGTGCTACCTACTTTGACTTTTAGGAATAAATATTTAAATTTAATCTTAGCTTATAGGTTTGTAAAATATTTACCTGTTTTCAAAGCCAAAACTCAAGGCATATTCATAAAAGTGGGCTTTCTCCCTGTTCCGTGTACTCTGTTCTGTTCCCTAAAAGGAAACCATTAAAATGATCTTTTGATTTATTCTTCCTTTTCTTTGTTTTATGTATTCAAATGTATATCTACATACTTTAAAAATCTCCCCCCCTCTCCCCGCTGCCGCTAGGGATTAAACCTAGGGCTTCCAGTTACTAAGCGCCTCCTCCACCGTTGAGCTACACCCCAAACCCACCTCCCTTTCTTAACAAGATGCCTTTTCCATCCATAATGTCCAGGAGACCCCTCCAGGTAAATATGTGGAGAAATCACTCTTTATTTTGGTAGCAGTGTGGTGTTCCGTTCTCTGGGTATGCCATTGTTCAATTGACTGTCCCCCCTAGTGAACACTTGGGTTGAGGCCAGTCTGTCCCCATTAGATCTCCTGATGCTTGTGGCTAATGAGCCTTGGGGAAGTTCCTGAAGATGCGGTTGTTGAGTAATTATGATCAAGTGTGACCACACCTCCGCCCTCTCTATGGTGCTAATAGCAACAATGATAATTTTAAAATTTCTATCATGTCTTTTGCCTTTACTAGCTATAGACTGCTGACAAAGACAATCTTGCTCTCATAAACTGTTATAAATCTATTTTATATTTTTATTGAGACAATACTTGTACCTATTACAAGGTACATTTGGTAATTCAAAACATGTATGTAATATAGAATAATCAAATCAGGGTAACAAGCATTTCCATTGGTTTAAACATGAATCTCTTTTATGTGTTGGTAATTTGTCATGGACTGTTAGTTCACCTGAGGTAGTCTCTCTAAGAGGCAGGTGGACGCGTCACTGTCTCCTGGTGCCATCCATGTTCAGGATGAGGAGCTGGTGAGGAGCAGGATGAGGACTCGGCTGGAAGTAGAGCCCGCCCACGCTGTCGACTTGCTCTGGCCCTGGAGGAGCCCTGAATGCTCCTGCCCCTGAGCCCAAGTTCAGTCCACGTTCAGGGATTGGGAGTGGATCTGCAGCTCTGCGTGCCTAGCTCTAAGGGGGCAGCGGTGTCAATCAAACAGAGTTTTTGGTGGCACATCCTTTGCCCTCAAATTGAGTGCTTGTTACTGGAGCCCCTTCAGAGGGACAGCCTCTGTCCTCCCTTTTGCACACCCAGGAGCTGCCTGGGCTGGCAGGACGCTTGTTCATCCCCAGGGAAATGTCACAGTGCTCGACAGTTGGCTGAGCTAAAATTCAATGGATGTCATCGTTTGGTCAGAGTTCAGGTGTCTGAAAATAGGCTTCCTAACAAACAGCGCTGACTCTCCTATTAAAACTCAGGGCAAAACATTGCCTGATACTATCTTGTTTGTGTCACTCTCTCTCTTGAAAGCAAAGCAGTGATTCATTTTCACGTCCTATGAAAGTGCTTCCTGGAAATGGGAGAGCCCGGGAGGAGGCAGTGTTTGGAGCAGCAGGCTGTTCCAAGATAAGAGCCCGTGGCTCTGTTGGAAGATTTAATATGATTTTTATCTCTCTTTTTTTTTCATTGAAAACCAATGAAAACCAATGATTTTTATCTCTTATTGATGCTGTCAATACAGCCAAAGGGGCTTAGGGGCTCCCAACAATAGGATTAGCTGCTCGGGCACCATTTTGTATTAAGATGGTGTTGTTCGTGGAAATACTATTTTGTATTTCAAAAACCTCATGCCCCATTCCCCCCACAAGGACGGCATCACCGATTGACAGCCCCTTCTGTGTCTAGTGGCCTGCATACCCATCTTTCTAGAAAGGACCTCGGCTGTCATTTCGCATTACTGTGACTTATGTGACTGACATTTATTTCCCCTTGTCTATAAGTTCTTCAAGAATGGGCTGTGTGTGGTTTTCTTTGACTCAGAATTGTGTCTAGTGTCCAGTCACGGGGGATGTCTAAGAATTTTGTGATTGAACAAAGAAGGATTCCCTCAATATTCCTGCAAGTTCTGTAATCCTGAGAGAACTCCTGGTGCTGGCCACGTGTCTGTCACTTTACAGAGCTCCATGCAGGACTGATTCCTGCCGAGGACCCTGTGATCTAATTGCAAACAGATACAGGTGATTACTGGACACACTGAAGGCTGGTCCCATGCAACTGTAAAGAAATAATGTGAAAAAATAGTATAGTTTTTATTCTTCCAAAGCCTTATTTTCTCTATTCTTAACAGTCCTCTCTTTCTTTCCTTCTTTTCTTTTTCTTTCTTTCCTTTTTAAATTTTTTTTTCAAAAACTAACCTACTAAATGTATCTTTGTAAAAACTGCTTGTTCAGAACTTTACAAGCTACAAAATGTATTATTGCAATCTCTAGTTATATAATAAACAGGCACAGAACTATGTAACAATTCCCAGTATGAAATAATCATAAAATCCCATATTACTTTTCCCTGGCATAGCCTATATTTTTTAATAAACTGTCACTTCTTCTGCACTCTGAAAACACCACATTTCCTTTGCAGCCTGAATTTCGTGCTTTGTCTCGTCTTGAACATAACAAGCAAGTGCTGCATCTTATCTTCCCCAGTGAATTGCCCTGGGATTTGCAACAATAAACAAATTCCCTTTTAAGTCTGCCAGAACTTTCAAGAACTGTCCAGATGCTGGCTGCTCCTCAGGAGGGTGCACAGGTATGGTGATCCCAGTTACAGCGAGTTCCTGTGGTCATTTCCTGTCCTCCAGTGTGGTGCAAGCTGCCTTCTGTAGGGAGCCCCGCCTGCCTGTGTGGACTTGTGTGGGCCGTGCTCTGGGGCACCCTCCTCTGGCCCCCCAGCCCGGCCTTGTCCTCTGCCAGGGCTGCCGGCTTGCTGAGCTCCGGACTGACCAAGGCTGACCCAATGGGCGGCAACCCCAACTCCTCATTTTGTCTGCACCATTGTAGGACCAGTCCAGGGGTCAAACAGGGCACTAAGGAGGCCTTCCTGAGATGCCTGGGTGAGGGAGCGACGCCCTCTGCGGCTGACCCTGGGGTTCCTGGGCCTTGTTGTTCTGGGAGGCAGGAGGCTGGAGCAGCCTGCACACCAGTGCCACAGCATTTCCCCACCTGGGGGCAGCAGGAGTCCAGGATGGAGAGGCTCCCTTTCCATCTCAGCCTCAAATCTCCCTCCCTTCCCAGGTCAGAATGCTTGCTTTGCCCTGTGGAGGGACGTTTTCACATCAAGAACCTCCAGATTGGTGCCAAATGCAATTCCTGTTGGGATTGGAAGCTGTGGGCTTTGCTACTGATGGAGGTGAGGGGACACTGATTACAGGAGAGGTCAGAGTGATGGCTTGGGGCCTGCCCCAGGGGACACGTGGCTGTCCCTGGCTGCTCTGTGTGGGACTAGGGCCCCTGTTGCTGGGCACAACCCTGTTCTTACAGACCCCCATTCCTGCCTTACCCTTCAGCTCTCTCTGGTGGGCAGGACTCCAGGGGCAAGTGTAGCCAGCCACAGGCAGGGAGTGGTCTAACAGTTTCCAGTGGCCCCACTGGGCAGAAGTGGGGGTACAGTTCCCACGGGGGATGGCAGGTGGGAGAGGCCTGTGGGGCCCAGGACCTGTGGTTAGGGGGAGGTGTCTTTGTCGAATCTCGGGGCCCTGAGGAGATCTGACCAGGATGAGTCCACCTTTCTGAGTGGAAGACAAATGGTACTCTCCAAAAACAGAGGCGACGGAAGCTCCAGTTTTAAGAAGTCGTTGCAGGGAACCAGGCTCCTCTTCACTCCTTAGGTCCCAGGAGCCCATGAGTGGCAGGTGAGCAGCCCTCATGCCCCTCCCCTCAGTAGAGGAAGGAGTGGAGTGGCCTGGGTCTTGCCTTTGCTGATTTTCTGAACTGCGGCTGAACCCTGTGGCTGGCCCTGGCAGGTGCCACGTGGGGCTGGCAGGGGAGGGTGACTGAGTTGGTGCACATGGTGACTGCATGCTTCAAATGTGGAAACTGACACATGTCACAGATGAAGCATGGGCTTTGGTTCTAACAGACTGGGCCCCTCCATGTGGCTCCAGGGGGCCTGGTGCTCCCCCGTATGGTCCTCCTGGCCCTGCACCTCGGCCTTGCTATGAGCAGCAGTGTGGACAGGGAGCATCGCTCTCTGGTCCCTCTGGGAAAGGAGGCGCGTCATCCCGACCCCTGTGTCCAGGTAGGGTCATGCAGTGCCGTCCGTGCTGCCCACCATCCTCCATCAGCAGGTTGTGTCTGTGGACAAGGTGGCATGACCCCTCGGTTGAGCTTGCATTCTGTGTGGCGTTCAGAAGTGCTCTGTGATGTCAGGTGAAGGGCGTCCCTCTACCGTGCTGGTGAACAATCCAGGTCTGGCTATTTAGGAGCAGAGGGTGGAGCCCCTCCCACTGCCGATGCTCAGCATCCTCCCTGGGCGGCCACAGTTGTTGGAAGCACCGTAATATGAGTGAGTCCCCCCCATGCCCCGTGGGGTCTTGGTCATTTGCTATTTCAAACTCTGATGCAGTAATATAGTGGTATATACGTCTTGGTGCCTGTTGGCAGGTGCTTCATTGATATTTAATCCTAGAATTATCCCTGGGTTGGGGCCAGGTCCTGATTTAAGGGTGCCGTGTCGCACTCCCACACACGCTGCACCAGAGGGCCCTTCCCAGCCCTTGGCCAATAGGGCACTGGTCACCTTGGCCTTATTTAAGATTCACAAAATATTTGGTGGGTTTTTTGTTTTTGATACTGGGGATTTAACTCAGGATGGACTACTTTACCACTGAGCCATGTCCCCAGCCCTTTTCTTTTTTTAAATTTTGAGACATGCTCTCACTAAGTTGTTGCAGGCCTTGCTAAGTAGCTGCAGCTGACATCAAACTTGAGATCCTCCTACCTCAGCTTCCCAAGCCATTGGGAATCCAGGCATGTGCCACAGCTCCCAGCTATTTGGTGGTTTTGGTGATACTTTGAAAAATGAGTCATAAAAGGTTTCTCTTTAGAAATTCAAATTGCTTCCAACTAATAGTGTTTTGTATGTCTTATAGGGTATTTCAAGGGACAGAACAGGAAACTCCTGTGGCCACTGAGTGGCACACAGTAGGCATTCAGTAAGTGATATCTTTTCTTTCTTGAAGAATAATTCTGATATATATATATATATATCTCAGAATTGGACACAATACCTTTATTTTATTTATTTTTTTAATGTGGTGCTGAGGATTGTACCCAGCGCATTGCACATGCTAGGCAAGTGCTCTACTGCTGCTGAGCCCCAGCCCCAGCCCCGTTGAAGGATAATTCTTTGTGGCCATTTGGTTGAGGGATACTGGGGCAGGGTATGGGACAGGGCCTGAGCCTGGTGTAGAAATGCCACATTCTCAGACCAGGTGATGTCTGCACATTTGCAAAGGAGCAGCCAGAGCCCAGAAGGTCAAGCACTTTCTCATGGCCACACTTCATAGGCAGCAGAGCCAGTTCAGACCCCGAAGCCTCTGTGTCTTCCTGACTGTTGGAATTTGTCCGGCAACACTGGAACAGCACCATCTTTCCGAAGCGCAGGCTCTCTGGTGAAATTTTGGAAGTGTTTCCTTCATGCCTAGGTGTGTCGATGGGTGTACATAAGTGTGCATGTACACATGCCCTGTGTGCTTGTGTTTATAGCCACCAAGCCATCAGTCAGCACTGTGGGAGCTATGGACATGTGCAGAAGTTTCAGGCAATTGTGGAAACATGTGCAGAAGCTTCATTTAAAGCTCCTCTTACACATCTCTACTGAGTGTCCAGCCAGAAGGTTTCCATGTTATTTTCAAATTATTCAAGTTAGGAAATGAAACTGGAAGGGAAGTCATGCACATGCTCAATGCATTATTAATAAAGCAGAGAAAAACTAAAAAGCAATAAGATCTTTGGAAAAGTAATTTTAACTTTGATGTGGCCACATAGATTTTAGAGGGGAAATAGGGTCATTTTATACCACGTTCCCTGAGCCTTCAAATGAGGCAGAGAGATGTATAATGAAGCCCAAAGGAAATAATTTTGACAGGCGCAAACCTGAATCTCTTCCTGAAGAATAAAATATTTGGTAAAATATTTTCCTTGTGAGTGTTCACAGCAGCATGGGGAATTCTTGAATGACAGCTTTGAGTCGTGCCCTCGCTGAAGTGCGGGTGGGGGTGCTGGGTCGCGGTGGCGTGGGGCAGCTTCCACCCCAGGAGGAGGGAGGCCGTCTCGCCTTCAGGTCTGAGCTGTCTCAAGTACTCAAGGGCTGGGACCTGCTCCTCCAGCTCTGAAGAGGCTTGGCTTTGGAATTGCCTACCTTTGTAAAACAATTAGTGGTTCCCTTACTTAACGTAGCTCAGGAGCTGGCCCTGCCCCGTCTTGAGGTCTGCATGTCCTGCCTGACCAGAAGTCACTGCAAACCAGGTGGCTTAGGACACCTACCTGTGAGAGATGTTTATTCTGCAGAATCCCAAGGTCAAGGTGTAGGAGGCCCTGTCCCATCCATGGTCTAGGGGACACTATGTCCTTGTCTCTAACTTCTCTGAGGGTTCCTGGTCTCCCTGGGCTTGCAGTGCCAATACTCCCATCTCTGCGTCAGCCTGCACATGGCCAGTTCCCTGTGTGTACAGTTCCACTGTGTGTCCACACCTCCTCTTCCACCCGAATCTAGTATGACCCCATATAACCAATTTTATCTGCAATGCCCTCTTATCAAAGGAGGAGGTCACATTCTGACATTCTAGGTGGACATGCATTCAATCCAATACAGTGACATATTCAACCTATCATAGTAAATGAATACAATATTGAGCTCAGAGGCTGATAAACTAGGAACAATATTTTATTCCTTGGAATTAGGGAATTTTGGTGTCTTGAACAAGGATACCTATTGCCTAGTTGTGAAATGCAATCTAGCTCCAGTAGACTTTAAGTAAATAAAGTAGACTTTATTTATTTATTTATTTATTTATTTATTGGTATGGAGCATTGAACTCAGGGGCACTGGACCACCGAGCCACATGCCCAGCCCTGTTTTGTATTTTATTTAGAGACAGGGTCTCACTGAGTTGCTTAGCGCTTTGCCATTGCTGAGGCTGGCTTTGAACTCGGGATCTTCCTGTCTCAGCCACGGGAGCCCCTGGGATTACAGGTGTGTGCGACCACGCCCAGCACCAGTAGGCATTTTTGCAAATGTGTGGCAAACAGAAGAGCTAGCCAATGCAGGAGTTGCACACGCCCAGCTTCTCTGGTCCCTGGGGGCTTCCATGACTTATACCACTGAAGATGTACAAGTCAGGGCCTTGACGTTGACCTTGTATTAGTTTTCCTTTTATGCAGTACTGGGGATGGATCCCAGGCCCTCACACATGCTAGGCAAAAGCTCTACCACTTAGCTGTCCCTCAGCCCAACTAATTTCCTCTTTACCATATGCATTTGAGTGCTCTTAATGAGTTTCAAGTGTAGCCCACTTTGAGCCCATTTCTGCTGTTGAATCCATGCTGGGAACGCATTTTCCAACATCCTTTAGTGTGGGTGCTCTTATTTTTAGAGTGTGCAGAGTCGGTCCACACAGTTCTTGGCACAGAATGAATGAGGGTGGGTGACCTTCAGCATCTTGCCTGAGTACGTAGTGAGACCCTGCGATTCATGTGAGCCTGCTCCTAGGACAGTCACAAGTGAGAGTCCTCCTTGCTTTTAGGATTGCAGGTGTGATGTGTGCCTGAGTGTTACTATTAGATTTTAATCCTCAAAAGCCAGAGTGGAGGATTCTTTTTTGCTGTTTCACTTTCATAGCATCCTCTCAATATTATGTAGTGAGTTTGTTTTCATAGACAACTGGGCTTTTCTTCAATCAGAGTTTAATACTACAGAATTATAATGGCATGAATAATCTGAAATAACGCATGCCCCCAGGCCTACTGTTGCCGACAGTGAAGTTTTAACCAGAGCTTGTCTTTTGCCTCTTGGTTTTGTGAGCAGTTTCTATTTCTGTAGGTGGGCACTGTCTGAGTCTGGTCTAGGAGGGGTCCCGAGCTGCCCCATGATGCGGCTCGCCACAGCTCTCGGGCCACTCTAGAGCAGTCAGGGCTTCATGCTCCCTTTTGCGGAATCCTGAGCTGGGCATCCCCCTCCCTGAAGGCTCCCTTCAGTGTTCTGTGCTCTGCACACGCCTTGCTGTGGCCCGCCCTGGCCTCACCTGCCTGCACTGTCACCAGTTCTTCCATGAGCTGCTTTGTCCTTGTGGGCTGCCCCTTTGGAATTCCTCTATCCCCATTTTCTGGGTTTGGTACAGGAACAGAGAAAGCGGCGAGCATTTGATCTGCCATGTCTAACCAGAGGTCCTCCAGACCTGGAGACCATGAGGTTGGTGAGCCAGCCAAGACGACAGCCTGTAGGCGGGGCTGACTGTGCCACTTTAGCTCCTGGGACCCAGGGGAGGAGCTGCATGGGTTTGATTTTATCCACAGTTCAGTCCATGGAGTGAACTGGTATCTTCTTTTCTTATAGCAAACCCCAGGATACATGGACCTCAGGACAAGAGTTGAAGTTCATATTAAGAATTATAACGCAAAATAAATAAATAAATGAATAAGTGAGCAAAGAAAAAAAAAAAGAGTTGAAGTTCTGACGATCCTCTCACACTTGCTTCACCTGAACCCCGTGAAGACGTTTCGTGCCGCTGAGTGGCGCTGCGGGGCAGGATTTTCAGCAATGGAGTGCGGAGCCTGCTTTATTTCTGGATGAGTGGAACCTACAGATTATGCAGGAAGGCAGCGTTCTGATCTGATTCTGTGTTACCATCCGCTATAGATTTTGAGATTTCAGTCTATACATTTCCCCTTTATGTGTGTATTTCCGAGTGCTTCAAGGTGCAATTCTGTTCTACGTGAGATGGGGAGCCTCCCGTCCTGGCCTCCTCTGTTGCTCAGGCTCACTCTGACCTTAATGCTTTGCCTCATCTATCAGACGTGAAGTACCGAGGGGATCTTTCTAATCACTGCTTTACAGCTTGATGGGTGATGTATATGAATTCAGCAAAGCCTCATGGGTGACCAACCTTCATTGTTTGAGTGAACTCCATCTGAGGATGAGCCCAATTAATGCCAGAGTCCGTAACAGAGCCGTGGGTGCTTCCTGACACTTGGAGAAGATGTGAGAGTCCCCCTGTGCCCTGGGTTGTCACGGTCACTGTTTGGTAACACGGCATTACCAATTCCCAGCCCTTCCTTTTCTTGCCGGGGTGGTCATGCACAGATCCGGGGCCTCATTTCACCCACTGATTGCCTGGCCCTCGCCTGGAGGCTGGATGCTGGGACACAGGGATGTGACCCAACTGTGTGATCCTAGGGACATCTTGGGGAGGGTAGAGGTCAGACTGGACAGGTTAGTGACAGCACTTGGGGTGATGGCAGGTGCTGACATACAGGTATGGCCAACAGAGGGAGGCAGGACTGGAGGATAGAGGTGCGGGCTCAGGAGGAGCTGTGAAGCCCATGTCCAGGGGCGGTGGACTTGTCTCGCTGCTCTGGAGGCCACTGGAGTTGGCATTTCTGAGGTTTGTGTTTCCTGGATGGAGTCCTCACCTTGGTCAGCAGCCCTCTTCCTGAAGGTCAGCAGAATGCTGGGCCATGGTTGTAGAAGAAACGAGCCGGTAAGCGGTGTAGACAGCGTCTTCACAAGGCTCTCGCACGGCCGACTCTAGTACTTATCTGCGCTGCTCTTGCGGTTTTCACTCTGGGCTTGCACAATTCCTGGACTTTGCATCTCACTGCGTGTCCGGGCCACTCGACCCAAATGAGAGCAGCACTCCTCTGGGAGGGAACAGCACTGCGTCCTGGCCTCGTCCTCGGAGAGGGCTGTGGGAGATGACTGAGGAGGCTGGCAGAGCTTCAAGGTGGCTGACAGGCAGCGTCCACGGGGTGAGGGGTGGCTGCTCCTCCTTGGCCTCTGTTCCTTGCTCCCAGGGCTGTGCAGGGATAGGTCCAGGAGGGAGTCCAGGGGCTGGGGAGCCGGCCCTGAAGAGGGATGTGCAGTTGGACGCCACGCCAGAGCCATTTGTCCTGGGCACCCTGTGGGGAGGACGGTGCCCCTGCCCCAGGCCAGAGCCAGGGAGAAGCTCGGCACACAGCACCTTGTGGGGAGAGCAGTGGGAGGAGGGGCTGCAGCGGGCCCTGACCTTGGCCTCCACTGGGAGCTCCTGAGTGCCACAGCTGGCTGCCAAGGAGAGAAGGTGGAGGGAGGGCTTCTGGTCTGAAGCACAGGTGAAGGAGGAGGGGAGGGGAGCAAGCCGCGCTGGGAGCCACCTCCACACCAGGCAGGCCGGCCGCTCCTGCGATGGTGCTGACCTTGAGCAGTCAGGCCATGTAGAGTGGCGGCCAGCCTCTCTGCCCTTTTGCTCTGTCTGCTGAGGCATAGTCCTCCCCGCCCCAGGTCAAGAGAGACCAGGGTGATGGTTAGCCCACAAGCCCACAGCCAGGCGGGCCAGCCTGGCCTCCAGGGGGAGCTTTGAGCTTCTGGGCTATTGCAGCCTCTTGCATGGTGCAGGGGCGATAGGCTGGTGGGACTGCCGGGACTGTGGCGGGGTCTGACAACGACTTGGTTCCAGTTAGCATGGTGCCCAGGGAAGTGTGTCTTATTGTATTCCACAGAAGCACTGAGCTCTGGATTTTATGGAGAGGATCTCCAATCTACACGGCTCTGGGGGCCTTCTCCCACCAAATAAGGAACCCAGGCCCCCAGATGCTGCATGCACAGGCCACTGCTAGGGCCACCAACTCTGCTTCGAGCACTCACTGGCCACCATGTGGCTGTTCTTGCTTTGCTCATACTGGCTGACATCTCCAGGTCTGGACTCTTGCCAGTCCCGTGAAACTCAAATTCTTCCAACTCTGAGCTGTCCACTGGGAACTAATAGGCACTGGTGGCCACTCCAGATTAAATTAATTAAAACTGAGCAAAAGTAAAGGTCCAGTTTCTCATCTTTACAGGTTACTTCTCACATGCTTAAAAGCCACCTGTAGCCGGGCTGCCACTGTAGATGGCACCAGTGTGGAATGTGCCTGCCGCTGAAGAGCATCCTGGCCCACGGCCTCAACTAAATGCTCCATTTTGTCTGAAATGAGTCAGAGGCTCTTCAAAGACCTCCCCACTCTCAGGGACAGCAGGGATTTTAAGTAAACTGGCTGAGTGACATGAGTGTGAGGACTCTGCCAACTCCAGGCACCCAGAGTCTTTCCTGAGGCTGTTCTGACCCTGGGGGCCTGGGCTCTGGACCTGGGCTCCAACTGGGCATAGCTAGCCACTGTCCCAGGCTCATCTCTACATCCAGGCCCAGGTCTGGAGGGGAGTCTGCATTGCTCTCTGTAGACAGGAGAGGGATGTAAACTTCTGTTCTAAATGGGTTTTATAAAATGCAATTCAACACTAATTTTTAAATGAATTGGTGTTTCCATTTTCCTAAAACTGTAGGTGCCATAAGTTGGGGGCCTAAAACAACAGATATTTATCCTCTTATAGCTCTGGGGGTCGGGAGTCTGAAATTACCCTCACTGAGCCACACTGAGTCAGCAGCAGGGCCAGCTCCCTCCAGGGGCTCCCGGGGCTCCCTTTCTCTGGCCCTGTCCAGGTCTGGACTGCACTCCTCACGTGCTGGCCTGTGTTCTCACCTCCCCTTCAAAACCAGCAGCGTAGCGTCTGGCCGGGTCCTGACAGTCTCACTCACACCGCCCTCTACCTCCCTCGTTTCCGGAGGCCGTGACTGCATTTAGGGCTCGCCTGGCTGATCCACCACGACGCCCCATTGAAGACCCCTAACTTAGGTTCATCTACAAAGCCTCTTTGGCCACACAAGGCGATATTCACAGGTTCCAGGGACAGGACCCTGCCCACATTGGAGCTCTAGAAAGAGTTCCCTGGATACCAAGATGCTAATGCTGCAGCCCAGCCCCAACCTCAGGGCTGGACGCAGCTCTGCCCACCCCCCGTGCAGTGGGTGAGGGGTCTGCCTGCCTGGGTCAGATTGACTGCTTTTACCCATGTCTGTGGTCAGCTGGTGGGCTGGCTGGTCAGGGTGGCCTCCACTGGGACATCCTGTCTCTCGTCACCGTGTCACAGGCATTTCCACCTGACCCCAGCCCCTGGGCTCTGTCATGGCCGCTGCAGAGACAACAAAGGAGGTAGCAACACGTCAGCACGTTTCAAGCTTCTTGGTACCAGCTTTGCTGCTGTCCCACTGGTCAAGGTGTCCCAGAGGCCAAGAATCAGGATCAGAGGAGACTGCAAAGTTCGAGGGCAAAGGGGAGGGAGGATTCTGGGTGATGGTTAATCAAATCAACTCCAGGAGACACTGGAGTCTGGGCCATGACTCTGGGTTCTGCTTCTGTTGCTTGCTGTGCAACTGCAGGGGAGTTGCCTGTCCTCTCTGAGTCTTTGCTTCATCATGTGTTAAGTGGGACACTAAATCTGTGTTACAGAGGTGTTTTGCGGGTACAGTGAAATAATGCATTCAGGGCACTCAGCAACACGCTGGGGACATGATTAAAACCAATAAATATTAGCTACTAATCACAGCTCTAGATAAGTGTTATGATAACAACAATAATAGTAGCAATTATTGTTTTTATTTGTGTTACCATTGGAGCCATTTTGTTGCCAAAGCTCCCTGTCCCTCTCCTCGTGGTGAGAGGGAACACATTAGAATTTGAACTTGGGAAGCATCCAGCTGGAAATTTCCACGTGATCCCAACTCAAGCAGAAGCGAAAACAGATGAGCTCACAGAGCTGTTTCAATGTGTTTGTGCCGCTCTAAGGAGGCGCGAGTGCACTTTGTCTTTAAAATGAAATCTAATTTTCTTCTTCGTGTTTCCAAGTGGAATGAGTGTGATTTTAATAGCAAATCTGTAATTAGCTTTAACTATTATTTATTAAACGTGATGACTTTCCATGTTTGGCATCTCAAGTGGAAACGCGCACCAGCCTCGAGCAGCTCCGGGCCTGGCCCCTCTCCACCCCACACAAGCAGATGCCAGTTAGAAAGGGGTGCTCTTGGGTTGGAAGCTGCCCAGTGTTCAGACAACAGAACCAAAACGTCATGAGTAATGATCGTTTTTGCACTTTAATTTGGCATTAAATTACTATGATGAAATATCCAAAATAAAGAGGCTTCGGGATGCTATTGTTTCTAAACGCAGAGAAAAGCAGAACATGCGTGAAATGGTTAGCGAGAGCCTGCAAGTCTAATTCAAAACCACTAATTGTCTTCAGAACAGCGTCTTGGAAGCGGCCTTTAATGCTGCTGCTGGGGTGGGGGGCTGGGGAGGGGCGCAGGAGCTCCTCGCACCAGGAGTCCCCAGCGCCCGGCTTGCCCCGGACCAGATATACTGCTGAAGCCAGGCAGCGGCTCCCCCGCCGCCCCATCCCCAGGCCCCAGGCCTTTCCCCAGCAAGCCTGAGAGGACCTCCTGACAACCGTCGGTCACCTTTATCTCTATGACACATGGGCTTTTCACGGATTCCTAGAGAAGGGCTGGAAACATGGGCGCTTTCCCAGAATCTCCCTAACCTGTGTGCTTCTCAACCCACTCATGCTCGGGGTCCCCCGGATGTTGGGGTGCATGCCTCTTGTGATCATCCTGGGGAAAGAGGAGGCCAGTTTCAAGGCGGATTACCTTTTAAGATGGTGAGGGCTGTTTTCATGCGCTTGTTTCACTCCGGTCTGGAAGGCTGGGTGGCTCCGCTCAGTGTGGGCTCAGTCCTCGGAGGCTGTGCAGTGGCCGACCAGGATGCACTGGTCTTGAGTCCCAGCCTCCTCCTCTGTGAACTTGGAAGGCCCCGGAGCCAGCTGTGACCATGAAGCCCCAGGGAGGCAGGGAGTTCGCTCCTGTCTTTGCTTGTCTCACCTCTGTCCTCCCCTACAGAGGCCGGCCCAGTGAGAGGAAATGCTGGGCAAGTGTGTCCTATTCTCTAAGCCAATTGAATTCTTGATACTGTTTTTTTTTTTTTTAAACAAGATATGCAGATTCTGGCTAGCCAGTTTTATTTTCATTTTTAAAAATTTGCTCTTTAAAACTGAACGTACCTGGGCCGGGCTTGTGGCTCAGAGGTAGAGCACTTGCCTAGCATGCGTGAGGCACTGGGATGGACCCTCAGCACCTCGTAAAATAAAGACATTGTGTCTGCCTATAACTAAAAAATAAATATTAAATAACAGAATGTACCTATTTTTCTAATATTGAATACATTAAATTCATGTTCTAATTGATTTAGTGAAATGCTTTTGAGCATATGTTATGCTTGTATGTAATTACAAGGTGATTGTTATGCTAATTCATTTGAGGCAGTTCTAATAGGTGTCAAAGTACAATTTGACAGAGCCCCTGCCCAATTCCCCACAGGTGATGAGGCGCTGGCTTGCTGGACTGTCTGCACTCCCAGATTCTGAACTCCAGTGGGGGAGGGCTACCTGTTGTGTGCCCTGTGTTTTCTGTGTCTAGCACAGCCTCTGTCACATATCAATGGCTTGATACCAATTGCTTGATATATGTTTGCTGATCAACTTAAGCTGAGACTCTAATTCTTTTTTTTTTGTACTGGGCATTGAACCCAAGAGTGGTTAACCACTGAGTCACATCCTCAGTCCCCCCTTCTTATATATATTATCTAGAGACAGGGTCTCACTGAGTTACTTAGAGCCTCACCAAGCTGCTGAGGCTGGCTTTGAACTCATGATCCTCTTGCTTCAGCCTCCCAAACTCCTGGGATTACAGGTGTGCACCACCAGACCTGGCTGAAGCTATGAATCTTAAGTGGTGAGAACTACCCTTCTGTGCTCTAGGTCCCTCAGGTTATGATTCAAGCACAGGGCCAGTTCAGCGTACACTCCTGCAGGGACCAGGTTGTGGTCCGAGCTCTCCTGGCGTGGATGGCAAGGTGCTCTGGGTAAATGGTGACCCTGAGGTGCCCATGCAGGGCGTCGACACCCCACCCTGCCAAGCCCTGCTGTGGCTTCTCCAGGAAGGGGTGCTGGGACATGTGCACATCCTGGCTCTTTGGGAAAGAAGCCATGATCGGTGGCTTCTTCCCATTTCCATGGTGTAAACCCTCAAGGGGCTGAATAGTGTGGAGCAGAGACCCTCAGGTTGGTTCATGGGATCCAGAATGAGCTCGCTCCACCTGGCCTCAGGCCAGGCAGGCTCTGACAGGTTGGCAGCTAGCATGGCATGTGGACCGGTTGCTGTATCTGGGCAGGGACCCTCCTTCAGACAGGGGTCAGGTGGCGCTCCTCCAGGACTGCTGCCCTTGCCTCTTGTGCCTCTAGACACAGTCTCTCTATGCAACTGGCAGTAGCTGCTTGAGGATGCAAGAAGAAACTCACAGGAGAACAGTTAGAGGGACACAGCAAGATTCCCACACCAGTGCTGGTCTCAGACTAACACTCGTTAAACCCATTCTCTCCCCCGTCAGTATCTATTCTAACCACGATTTGCTGCCTCAGCACAGGCCCCCAAACGTGAGGGCCAATTGTTCATGAGCTACAAACCTTTTCTCTTCTTAAATTGATTATCTCAGGTACTTTGCTATAATAGTGAAAAGTTGACTAACAGAGCTGAAGTTGAACAAAATCATTTATTGATGTTTTTGGTATAATTTTTCCAGTAAGTTTTTTGATAACACGATTTTTGATAACACTTTTACTTCATGTATAAAGTGTGAAATGCTAAAAAAGGAGGTTCGTTTTTGCTGAGACATGAGAGCATACAGGTTTGCAAGGACTGCCAGTATCATGGACTGGGTGAAAGAAGAGTTCGCTGTCTCACAGTTCTTGGGGCTAGAAGTCCAAGGTTGAGGATGGCAGGATTGATTTCCTCTGAGGCCTCCCCCGTGGCTCCTGGGTATTGTCTTTTCCCTGTGACTTTGCGTGGTCCTTGCTCTGTGTGTCTGTGTCCTGGATTCCTCGTCTGAGGACATCAGCCATGTTGAATTACGGCCCACCTGATCGTCTCTCTGAAAGCCTTCTCTCCACACACAGCTGCACTCTGAGGAGCTAGAAGTTAGGATTCCCATGTGTGAATTTTTGGGAGACACAATTCAACCTACAGCAGAGGACTTGAAAGCTTTCCATGCCAAGGTGACTGGCGTAAACCCACTCAGAGAAGCGACGTAACCACTTACCCAAATGTGGGCTTTGGATTCCCTGCACTGTTCCATCTGCAGCCATGACTTGAGCCATGAACAACATGGCGGGCGGATGGGGTGGAGCCATCTGTCGAGGGGGAGTTCTCCCTCCATCCTGAGTGGCTGGAGGTGAGACAGGGAGAGCTGCCACTTTGAGTCTGTTGGGTGCCCCATCTCAGTGGCGATGTGAAACTTTGTGGCACCTCTCCATGTCCCTCTTGGGTGTTTGGGGCGGGTTTGGATTCTAGGGGACAGTGGAGCTCTAGATGGGTGCACATGGCCATGGCCTTTTGCGCCATCATGGAGTGGTGGACGGTGCAGGAGCTGGACCACAGCCCCCGGCGGTACCTTTCCAAGCCCTCCAGCCCCACTTGCGATGCCAGGCCTGCACCCCCTGCCACGGGCTTTCTCTGCAGCTGGGGCCCACTGGTTGGGTCTCATGTCCCACCCTAGAGGAGTCCACCGACTGCAGGACGGCAGGTGAGTCGTGCAGTTCCCTTGTCTCCAGGTGTGCCACCTCAGGCCTGTGTCCTCCGCAGTCCCCCAGAGTTCCCCGAGGGGCTAAGTGCTAGTTGTCACCGTGGAGCGTGGTTGGCAATACGCCCTGCTTTGCCTTCTCCTGTCCCTGCCCCTGGCTCCCTCCCTGACCAGTGCATGTGGGATGGTGTCACAGATAAAGCACTCATGCTCACACTTTTCTTAAGGTCTGATTTGAGGGGCCCAAATGAAGCCACCATGAATCCCCTGTCATTCAGAAATGTTTTGTTTATTGGGAAAAATTAATCTGTGTTCTTGAAAAAAAAAATCCCTCCAAATGCTGCCTTCTGGTCCCTCCTGCTAAGCTGACAAGAAGAGCTACACCCAACACCAGCTCACTGACACTGGGAAGTACTCTGGATCGTTACACAGTGTGTCCATGTATCAAAATGTCACATTGTACACCATAAATATGAACTATTGTATCAATTAAAAATGAGATAAAACTTAAAGAATTTAAAGATTTTCTACCAGTTCAAAATAATTTGGAATGACTTCTTGAAAGGAGCTGACAAAGGTCTTTCCAATAATGAAATAAAAATTGATCTTTTTGCAGAAAGCTGGGTGTATCCAGATGTATGACTCTGACCCATTTGTCAAAGCACCAGTCACATTGTCCGAATCACATCTCACTTGTTTTCTTTCAAAGTTGGCCTCTGCGGACCTCACTTTTTTTTTTTCTGTAGAAACATGATTTTTCTCCTTGAGAGCTTAGCTTTTGCATTTGGCTAAAAGTCCTCTCCATCATGTAGAGGAAAGAAAAAGAAACTCTGAAGGGTGCGGAGCCTCAGGGGAGACTCTGCTCAGAAGCAGCCGGCACTCCGGGAGGACCCAGGCTGCAGGGAGCACTGGATTTTACCTGCAGATGGAGTGGAACCGAAGCATGTGTTTTGAAAGTGCTCAGTGGGTGAGCCAGTGCTGCTGTCCAGGGCAGGCGCCCTGGCCGTGGGAGCAGGGCCCTGGTGATGACCAGCCTTCCCAGAGGGAAGGAATCCGGCTGGGAGCGTGGTGCTGCTCTCGGAGGCTGTCTGGATTTTCCTGTCAGTGGTCCTTCACCCAAAAGCCCAGACACACTTTCCTTGCTGACCATAGAAAGTCACCACCTGCTAGGGTCACACTGACCTTACCTGTTTTTACTCTGAATTCTTGCTCAGAGTCCAGGCCTGAGTGTGGCAGGGCCCATGCGTATTCCTTGCCGTTGCTCTGTGTTGTGGATAGTTGGACGGGCATGGAAAGATGTGCACATGGGGAGGCAGCACTATGGTTGCTTCACTCAAAACTAACCTCCGACTGTTGGTGTGCCAGAGCCTCTGGGAACTCACCTCCAATGCTCTGTGGTTGGTTCCCCCTTCCCGGGAGGAAGAAGGACAGGTGAGTGGGTGTGGTGGCCAGTTGAGCAGGAAGGTGTTCGCTCCTGGGAACGCTTCTCCAGGTGATGTCTGACACTTCTGGATGCCTTCAGCACCAGCACCATGGACGGGTGACCCTGACTCTGCGACCAGGGGCCAGGCTGTGATGCCGCTGTGTGGTTGTTGCTGGAGGTCCCCTGCCTATTGGTGTGGACGTTGTCTGCCGTGGTCACCTCCTCTTCCCCTGTAACAAGCCACATCCTGCTACCCAGAGAAAATGCTGCCCACTTCCTTCCCTTCCAGAGGGGATTCCTGTTTTCAAGTGACCTTTAGGCTACCACAAGTGGAAGCAGCTCCAAGATGCCCTCCTGGTGCCTCTCGGTGCCCTTGTCCACTGTCTACCCAGGTCAGAACTTTCTGTCCTTGACCTCCAGGGTCTCCTCTACCTCCATTTTAGTTGCTATGAAAAGGTATTTGTCGAACGTTTTTTTTCTCTAAGCCCCAGGACCTTCAGTTATGTAGCTCCACATTGTCACTCAGCTCCCGAGGACAGAGGTCCATCACCGAGCCAGGGAAATCACCTTCTCTCTACGGCAAAATCTGCATGTGTTGGGCTTTCCAGACTCTGGGGGTCATTACTGGAATAGGGGCATAGAAAGCAGAGACGGGACAAAAGCAAGATTGAAATCCAGCTGGACAAACAAGTCCAAGGGCACCATGTGCAGCATCGGGGCACATGGCATGATGATGTTCTCTCCTAAGGGCTGGTGCGGCTCTTGGCCTTGCTGGTTGCAGCCCACACGGCCTCTCTCTCGGCTTGTCCCTGCTCCATTCCTGCGGCTCTCCTTGCCAGATGTTCCATGATACGGGCATCGGTTGATCTTGTGGGTCTCCACGGCAGCTTCAGCTTCCAACTGAAGGGCTCTGACCCTGCTGCACTTTGCCTGGCCTCCCAGGCCTTCCTATGAAATCTTGGGCCTCCATGACCCCTGACTTCAGCATCCTGTATTTCTAAAGGACCAGCGCCAAATGGATGATGTCAGGTTCTGCTCCACCTTGAGCAGCAGCCAGGTCTTCTGGAACAATGACTGCAGCAGCCTCTGAATGCCTGGGAGGCTCACGGTGGTGAAATCACTTCTTGACCACCCTGAGCAGGCAGGGTTCTCCCATGGTCTCTTCTCAAAGGATTTTTACCTTTATACCTTGAACCTGTGATGGAGGGGATCTTGCCAATCCATGAGATGCCCTCAGGTCTTCTGTCCTATCGTTTCTGTTTCAAGTACTTAGCATCTCTTTAGTGGCTACAATCTCTTCAAAGCCATATCTTTTTGGCCCTAGTTTTACATGCAATTTTCTAGCCAAAGGGTAAGTTTTTGAAATCTTCCTGCTCTGTTTTCTGCTCCTGATTATCACAGTAAACTTGGCTAAAAGCCTCCAGCAATATCCATGCAACTGCATGAATGTTGTGTTGCCTTGAAATTTTTGCCACAGGTTTCATTAGTCTATCAGAAAGTCTGAGGACATGGGCAAAATGTATTCAAAGTTCTTTGCCAGAATGTAAAATGAATGGCCTCTAGTCCATTTTCAATACAGTCCTCTGCAACCTCATAAGCCCAGTTTTTTTCTGCCTGCAGTCCTATTGGCATTCTGGTATTATGAGCTCCTACCAGAATCACTATTAAACCCTGCTTACAACATTCTACTTCTTATCTAACTTGCATCTCCAAACTTATGAACTCCTACAGCAAAGCCTCATGCTTCTGCACCATATGGTCAGGTCAGTCGCACCAATGACCACAATTCTTACTACCAATTTGTTTTAGTCGGCTTTTTATTACTGTGACCAAAGGACCTGACAAGAACAACTTAGACTCAGTTTCAGAGGTTCAGTCCATGGCAGGCTGACTCCGTAGCTCTGGGCCTGAGGGGAGTTAGGTCTTCATGGTGGAAGGATGTGGTAGGGGAAGCTGCTTAGTCAATGACAGGCAGGAAGCAGGGACAGGGAGCTCCACTCTGCAGGACAAACTACATACCAAAGGCCTAACCCCAGTGGCCTTCTTCCTCCCATCACACTCTGCTTGCTCATAGTAGTGCTCAGGATGGTAGTCCACTGATTAGGTTTAGTATTGATAATTAAATATTATCACCTCTGAATGTTCCTGCTTGTCTCACATAGGAGCTTTCAGGGGGGACGCCTCATATCCAAACCACAAATGGGTTGTTCTGAGGATTACACAAGTCAATACAAAGTGCCTGGGAATGCAATGGAGTACCTGGGACACGGGATGGAGCACCCAGGACATGGACATGGGATAGAGAATGCAGGACATGGGAAGAACTCGGTGGACTCAGCCACTAGTTGTGATTCAGCACTATGGGAATACCCATCCTATGTATAGACAGTGATCCTATTTTTGTTTCCTCCATATAAGATATGTGCCATGTATTTGGGTCAATATGTAGTGCCCTTGTTAGGAGGCCCTGAACTTTCAGATAACTTTTGTTAGATCTTTTATTGAGGGCTAGGATCCTGCTGTTCCACTTTGGACCCCTTCAGATACTGTCTCCATTCTTTCACACGTTCATTGGTTGAAAACTACTTATGAGCATGACAGGCCAGTGGAGAGCAGGGTGGCCACTAGAGTTGGAGGTGCTGCCCCCAGGGAGGAGCAGCTGCTATCTAGTGGGCACACAGTCACTCAGATGGACACTCAGCTGTGGCCCAAAAGTGTAGTGGGTCCTGACCTAGTCCAGGAGCCCTGGAAGAAGTCACATCAAGATGATTGTTGAAAAGATAAGCAGGGATCCCAGAGGGAAGGCGGTACAGGGAGGAGCACACAGGTGGACCCTGAGGGACCAAGTGCCCTGGAATTACCAAGAAGGCCAGGGAGCCCCAGGAGAGTGAGGAGATCAGCTAACAGGGGGACCCTCTTAGGGAAGTCATGAGCCACATCCAAAAACACAGGTAAAAGGCACTTCTAAAGTGGTGCGATGGAAGGAAATTAGGGCTTACACGTATGTCCCCATTTCTCAGGGAGAACAGACCACCTGCAGTGGAGCGTCCCAGGGACCCTGGTAGGAGGCCCTTTGGCCATCCAGAGGAAGGTGACTGGGTTGAGGTGTGTGTGGGAGCTGGGGGAGGAGCTTCAGACATGGACACTGCCCTGAGAGACCACCTGCAGTGTAACTTCATGAGAAAGGAACACATCTCCAAACTGGCCCCTTGGTAAGTGAACACAGGAAGTGCTGGGAAGACAAGCAACTGGCCCTGAGGCCCTTGAGAAGCCAGCAAGTTCACCTGTGGCTGTCCTGCCTGCTTCCCCAGCACCGGCTGTGCCTCCTGAGGTCCCTGAGCCTAAGGCCACAGGATGTATACGTAGGTTGGCACAAATGGGTCACATGGTGCCCTGTGGTCATGAAGCTGGCCTGTTATTAGCATAATGTGGGGAAGGGATGTTGAGCAGAAGAAATAGTAGAAATTCCAAATAATAATGTAATAGATAAGAAGATGGTATTTTGATCAGTGGGCAGGGGACCTGGTACACTCGGCAAAGGTGCTGCCGTCCAGTTAGACACAAGGAGTGTGAGTGAAGGGGGATTCTCCTTCTAGAGGCCAATTTTCACTGAGTTTAGTGAAATGACTACTGTGTTCAAAGATGCTTAAATTTAGACATAGTGTTAACGATTGTGTGTCTGATCATTTCTGTGCAAATTATCTTTCTTTTTAAAAAATACTTATTAGTTTTAGGTGGACACATATCTTTATTTTATTTTTATGTGGTGCTGAGAATTGAACCCAGTGCCTCATGCATGCTAGGCGAGCACGCTACCACTTGAGCCACATCCCCAGCCCCTGAAAATTATCTTTCTATTGGACCCACTGGCTAAGAAGCTCTTTGTTAGTTTCAAACTTTATAAAAATTTCTGCTTAAGAGACAGTTTGGAAATCATGGTCATTCAGATTTTCACACACTAGGGGAGTAGGACAACAGTATGAAATCCAATATTTAAGACTTTCTAAGTATAAAAAAGACTCGAGTGGAAAGACTCAGTGAGGAAAGACTAGTGAAGTCACAATATTTAGTGTGTCTAGTGGACTTACTCCCCAGCCACAGCTGTGCCTGGGTCCAGCCAAGGACACCTGTGAAGACAGAATCCTCATGTGCACAGACCTAGCATACCAAAGAGACTGGCCTGGGCATCATGGGCCACTGAGCAGCATCCTAGGCCTTGCCCCACTGGGTGCTAGCAGCACCTTCTGACCTCCACCTAAGATAAGAAAAGTGTTCCCAAGAAACAGTCAAATGTCCCTGGCAGGGAAGATCCCCACTCACGTTTACTACTGGTATACAGTGAGCTATTTTTGATACTATATTCGACATTTCTATTGGAGCATTTACTTGTATATTACACAAAGCAATAGTTTCCCCATTGATTTCAAATTCTCTGCTATAGGAAAGGGTCAACACATGAAAGCATTTGTAAAGACTGGTTTATTCTCAGCATGCAGTGAGATGCCCTGGCCTGATAAGGTGCTCCTCAGTTGTTGCACGTTCCTCCGATTTCTTTGATTTTTCCACACCATGATTTTGGTGTAACAAGTGACCACACAGGGAGCTGTATATATTGAAATGCAAACAGATCACACATACGGTGGCTTGAAGGACTAGGTGTCTGCTTCTCATTCATGTCAAGTATTAATGGGGGGTTCCTGGATAGAGATGGAAGGTCTCTGCTGTCCCTAGTGGATTCCTTCTGTTCTAAATCAAGGTGGCTCTCCTCACCCATGGCTCCCAATGCCACCTGGTGGTTAAATGTGCTTTAGTCTTAGAGGATGTGAGATGTCAGAGCACCTTTGCTGCCAGGCCTGGAAGTGATGTTCTTAACTTGTGTCTCCTATTTGCTGGCAAAACTTGGCCACCAGGGCCCATCCAAACAGAGCCAGGGTTGCACTCAGGATTTGTCCTGTGGGGTCTGATTTCTGAGGAAAGGATTTTCACACTCACAATGCTGAAAGGGCTTTTCCTCAGGGTGAATTTCCCTGATCCATTATGGGAATTTCCTTTAGAGTTTTCTCTCACTTTTTATATTAACATGTTTCTCCCGTGTGAATACTCTGGTGAGCAGTGAGGTCTGACTTCATGTTTTCTCCTGTGTGAGTTCTCTGGTGAGCAGTGAGGTCTGGTAGGTTTCCCCATTCACTGCAGCCATGGGCCTTCACTGTGAGTACTCTGAACCATCCCGAGTTTAGATCTATAGAAAAGGTGTTTCCACATGCACTGATTTTTAGGGTTTCTCTTCAGTGTGAGTTCTCTAAAGCACACCAAGGGCTGAATAATTGCAGAAAGCTTTCTCACATTCTTTACATTCATAGAGTTTCTCTCCAGTATGAGTTCTCTGGTGTATAGAGAGGGCTGAATGATTGCAGAAAACTTTTCTATGCTCCTTACATTTATAGGGTTTCTCTCCAGTGTGAGTTCTCTGAAGTTCAGTGAGGGCTGAATAATTGTAAAAAGTTGTCCCATACTCTTTACATTCTTAGAGTATCTCTCCAGTGTGAGTTCTCTGGTGTACAGCGAGGGCTGACCTGCAGCAGAAAGTATTCCCACATTCTTTACATTCATAGGGTTTCAACTCTGTGAGTGCCCTGATGCATCCTGAGATTTAACCACTGGAAAAAAGTTTTTTTACTTGCATGACATCTGTAGAGGTTTCCTACAGAATGGGAGTTATCTGGTGCAGTGAGTACTGAGTTCAGGCTGGGTGTGGTGCAGTGGTGAGTATCAGTCTACCATGGACATGCGAGCAGGCCCTGGGCTTGACCCTCAGCTCCATCAGAACAATTATAGAGAGTGGGCTGACTGCCTTCTCTATATCCCCAGTCACTAGTTCCCTTCCAACAGACCAGGAGCCTCCTAAAGCAGGCTACATGCCCTGGTGCAGAGCAGAGACATGGTGAAACAGCTACCCACACTGCCATGTCCAGTTTCTGCCCTATAAAACTGTAATATGCAGTAAGAATACATTCTTGATTTAAGTAAGTAAATTCTGTGGTAGTTTGTCATGCAGAAGATAAGTGGAACACTGAAAAAGTCAATAGTGATTGAGACAAACATGAAATGCATAGATTTTAATTGAACATTAGGTTCAAAATAAAAGAGTAAAGCACATTTTACATTAGCTATATCAAACTAATTGCAAATTTAAAATGTTTAGTTAAATAGATTGTCACTTTTTTGTTCTTAAGCAACAATTAACTACAATTCTGGTTCATAAACATAGTTGCCACTAATGTACACATTTTCAGAACTCACTTTTCTTTTTTATCTTTTATTTTTATTTATTCTAATTAGTTATATATGTCAATATAATGCATTTTGACACATCATACATAAATGAAGTTTAACTTCTCATTTGTCTGGTTGTACATGATGTAATTACATAAGTCATTTAATCACATATGCATAGGGTGTAATGTCCAATTCATTCCACTATCATTCCTACTCTGATACCCCTCCCCTCCCTTCACTGCCTTCTATTTAGTACAAAATACTTCAATTCTCCTCCTTTATTGTGAATTAGCATGCATGCATCAGAGAAAACATTTGGCCTTTGGTTCTTTGGGATTAGCTTATTTTGCTTAGCTTAATATTCTGCAGTTCTACCAATTTACTGGCAAATGCCATTTTTCTTTAAGGCTGAGTAATATTCCATTGTATATATACCAGTTTCTTTATCCATTCATCTGTTGAAGGGAAACTTGGTTTATTTCATGGTTTAGCTCTTGTGAATTCAGCTGCTATGAACATTGATGTGGTTGCATCACTGTAGTATGCTGATTTTAAGTCCTTTGGGTATAAACCAAGGAGTGTGATAGCTGGGTGAAATGGTGGTTCCATTCCAAGTTTTCTTAGTTATTTCCATACTACTTTCCATAGTGGTTGGACCAATTGTAGTCCCACCACCAATGTATGAATGTACCTTTCCCCCTACATCCTAGCCAACATTTATTGTTGCTTGTATTCTTGATGATTGCCATTCTGACTAGAGTGAGATGGAATCTCAGTGTAGTTTTGATTTGCATTTCTATAATTGCTAGAGATGTTGAACATTTTTTCGTGTTTGTTGTCCAGTTGTATCTCTTCTTCTGTTAAGAGTCTATTCAGTTCCTTCACACATTTATTTATTGGGTTATTTGTGTGTTTTTTGGTGTTAAATTTTTTGAGTTTTGTGTATCCTGGAGACTAGCGCTCTATCTGAGGTGCGTGTGGTAAAGATTTTTTTCCTGTTCTGGAGGCTTTCTCTTTACAGTGTTGATTGTTCTATTTGTTGTGAAGAACCTTTGTAGTTTGATTCCACCCCATTTATTGATTCTTGATTTTACTTCTTGTGCTTTAGGAGTCTTGTTAAGGAAGTGAGTTCCTAAGCCAATATGGTGAAATTTGGGCTTAGATTTTCTTCTGTTCAGCACAGGGTCTCTGTTCTAGTGCCTAAGTCTTTGATCCACTTTGAGTTGATTTTTGTGCAAGGTGAGAAAAAGAAGCTTAATTTAATTTTGCTACATATGGATTTCTGGTTACCCCAGCACCATTTATTAAAGAGGCTATCTTTTCTTCAATATATGTTTTTGGCACCTTTGTCTGGTATGAGATAACTGTATTTATGTGGGTTTGTCTCTTGTGTCCTCTTCTGTACCATTGGTCTATGTATTGGTTTTGGTGCCAATACCATGCCGGTTTTGTTACTGTGGCTCTGCAGTATAATTTAAGGTCTGGTTTTGTGATGCCTCTTGCTCCTTATTTTTATTTTATTTTATTTTTTGCTAAAGATTGCTTTGGCTATTCTGGGTCTCTTATTTCTCCCAAACTCACTTTTATGTGGTTACCTTAAATAGGAAAATTAAATACAATCTTTAAAGCAGTTTGAAAACATGACAAGTATTTTTCAACTACCAACATACAACTGTATAACAAAAAGTAGAATTGCTGACATAAATTTATTCTAGCAAAAGGTACAAATCCTATAAATGTTTGCTTTTTGTTTTTATTCTCTGCATAGCTTTTCCCTGACCATTGTTTTAGTGTGTCCACTAACTCCCGAATGCATCTTTCTGAGGTGTCCCGTCACCTGTGTCCTAGTGAGCTGTTTAACCTAAATACTGCCCTGCATCTTCTATACTTCATGAAATTTCCAGTGTAATAAACGTGTGAGCACGAATATCTCCTCCCTTTACATTGACACTGCATGAAGACCCTGGAATGAAGTGAAAGGAACAAAACTATCAGGACTTAACACCTGCTGAGACTAGATCTAGGAGAGGGGACCTCTGGGGGAAATCCCATTTTGAGTGGTTTGGTTCACTGGCTGGATGGGAGTAATACCAGATGTGAGGGAGGAGATAAAGATGTGTTGTTCATGTTTGATGTGTTGAGCTTGAAAAGCTACAAAGCAGCAGAAACGGGGAGCTAAACCTGTGGTCTAGAGGCTAGGGAAGAGGCCCTGCTGGAAAGAGACAGGAGTGTCCCTTAGAGGGCTGAATTGGTCAAGGAGAGCCATGGCAGGATGAACTGGGAAGCAGATGGAATATCTGGATGAGCTATGTTAAGAAGAATAGTAGTGGAATTTAGTGGAAAAAGAGAAGAAAACATAGGAACTAACAGACTTTAGTTAACTTGATAGGAACTAACAGAGTTTCCGGATGATAATGAACAGTAGTGACAAGACATGCAGACAAGTGAGGCAAAATCACTGGATTTGACCATGGCTCAGGTCACTGGTGAGTTTTAGAAGTGAACTAAAACGACATGGAGTGGATCAAGAGCAAAAGAACATTGGAAACATTAGTGAGAAACTCTGAGCAGCCTGATATAAACCTGGGCTAGAATGCCAGGGCTGGAGGTGATCACATCATCCATGTGATCAGGGAAGACAGGGTTCAGACCTTGATGCCCACCAGTCTACACCTGCCAAGCATGTTTAGTACATTCTCTTCTCAGGTCCCACTTGAATCACGTAACAAATGTGACTGTCCATTTACTATGACTCCAGAACGCCCAGAGACAAATCTGTACTCAACTGAAGACTCATCTATTATCAGTACACTAACTGGTACTGAATAGACAGACACTTTTTCACTAACTCTACTGATTTATCGATAATTAACATTACCTAAAGATGTAACTTAAATCAAAGAAACATCATGTCTTCACTAAAACCAATATTTGAAACAGACAGCCATATTAATCATTTCTTATTAATATGGGGAGACCACCCAGGACTCCATGAGTTTCCACTACACATCCTTTTCTCCTACATTCAAACATCATGGAAAGCACACATCTTGAAATCCAATATTTTCCACTCATGTTTACATAGGACAAAAATGTGCAGTGTACTTCTGGTGACTTATTGTTCCACTGTTTCCTAGTGACAGTTTTCCGTGTAGCCCTGGCATAGTATAAACACAGGTTCTGAAAGTTCTGTTCTCAGTGGTGCTTGCCTTCTTGGACAATAATTATACTGTGAAGAAGCCTAAGGCTACCATGTTGAGACCCAGGGCCTTGCCAAGACCAGCACAACCCATCGACCTCAGTCCAGGTGCCAGGTGACTAAGGTCTCATTTGTTACCCAGGACACACAAGCCCTGGAACTGCCCAGTGGTTCCATCTCTAAGCAAATAAAAACCATTTTTTTTTGAGCTAGTTGGTTGGTTCCTACACAGCGAAAGATAATTGATCTGTCGAAGCCCTCAGAACTCAATATGCTTTAATTAAAATTGTATGGGGAAGAAACTCCTAAATGAATGTCAATGGGATGGACTTCAGAGAGGGTGTTGGCACTAGTAGAGGTCAGATGAATCATAAAAAGCAACTGTTTGCACATGAATAAACTATATTTTAAGTTTTATTAAATATAAAAAATTCTGTTTATTTAAAAAAACATAAAACAACTTTTGTTATTTGTAAGTAAACATTGTATTGCATTTTAGTTACCTTTTAAGGAATGGGTTTACAGTGGAAGTTTTATTTGGTTTAATTTGTTCACTTTATTTATTTGGGGTACCAGGGATTGAACTCAGAAGCACTCACCCATTGAGTCACATCCCCAGCCTTGTTTTGTATTTTATTTAGACACAGGGTCTCACAGAGTTGCTTTTTTGCTGAGAGTGACTTTGAACTCCTGATCCTCCTATGTCAGCCTCCTGAGCTGCTGTGATTACAGGTGTGTCACTGTGCCTGGCCTAATTTGCTCACTTTAAATATGTAGAATAGGCTCTTATGATTTTCCTGCAGAGCTCATAATTTTCAAAAACAACTTATTGACATGAAGTGGGAAACACTAGTGCTATTTGCACTGTCAGATCACAAAATCCACAGAAGTGTTGGGCACCAAAAAGAACAGGGAGGCTTACAGCAAGGTATTTTAAAGCCACCTGTGTTCAGTGTCACAAAAAGCATCTCAAAAGTATACAAATACTTCGTTTGGCTCCTGTAGGTAACATAGCCAAAAAGTCAGGATGCCCAACATCTAGATTGTGTGACCCTGGAAACACGTCCTTAGATCCAATCTTTCCCCTCTCATAAGGTAGAAAGAGCTTGGCAAACCTTTTCTGGTTGAAGAGCTCTCAGGCCAGAAGGAGCACAAACACACCTCTCCATGCCCAATTTGTTGACAGACTTTGAGATTTCAGAAACTGAATCAAGGAAGGCAGAAGAAAGGGAATGTGGTGAAGGAGAACAGTGGACAGGGCCTCTCAATGTGACAGGTCATTCCTTCACCCCAGACCGCACCTGCAAGCCCCTCAATGAGCTGCATTTTCTAGACCCTTGCCTATCCTTAGCCCAATTCACCTCTCTCTTCTAAACAATGGTGGAAACCTTCCATTATCACCCAGTCTTGCCAGCTCGCGGCGAGATATTATCAGATTAACCTTGGTTGCTCTGGGAAGTGGGATCAAGAGTTACTTGGGACACGCGGGCGTGATCATTGCCTTTCTGCAGCTCTCACTGTTGCTCTGAAGGTGGAGCAGGGTTAGGTAAGAAGTGCTCTTCCAGCTGGGGTTTGGGCTCATGGAGCGTCCTTCGATCGAACACTCCCATATTGCAAGGCAACCCGGACCGTCATCCCGGCCCCGGGCTCAAGTTCCTGGACACTAGGTCGTGCATGAATCCCGCAAACGAAGCAGGACGCCGCGCAGGCGGACCGCACAGGAAGGGGCCGGAGACCCAGGAAACCCCAGGTCACCTAAGAAGCCGGGAACACGGGCCACCCGGCGCGCATCCCAGCGCTTTCCCAGGGACTGGCCTGCCAGTCACGCGCTCAGCCCGGGGCCGCGGCC